>NW_021641061.1:0-37958 GCF_900964775.1 Scleropages formosus | reverse complement strand
GGGATTGGCATATCCGCATCTACACTCCTTGGGATGTTGGTGAAATGCCCTGTTGGATTCTGAGTTAATGAGAATGACTTTGTTTCTAAATCAGAATTCACAGCCCTTTCCTGCCAGGGTGTGATGGGGGGGAACCAGTTTAAAGGCAGCTGGAATACCTCACTAGCCCAGCGCTGTGAGAAAAGGCTAAGTTGGTAACAGTCCATTTGATCGAGGGCCTAAGTTCTGGACTGGAGATCCTGATGTACTGTAAGCCACGAGAAACAGGCTTGAGGACCACTGCAGGGATACAGGTTTCTTGTAGGGGTGTGTTGGAACAGGGATTGACTGTGTTTTGTCGGTGTGCCCACAGCAGTTTCTGGCCTTTAACCCATCCAAGCGTGTCTCGGCCTTTGAGGCTTTGAGGCACACCTTCCTGGCTGAGCAGTAGCACCGCTACCCAGGGACCCTATGGCTGCTGAAGAGCTGGCGGAATAACGGTTAATTCATGGCGGTACCTTCTCTCGAAAGAGATGAGGACTGTTGCCAGTTGTTCACTTCAATAAAGTGTTATTTCCTTTCTTCCTTTCTGAATGTCTCAGTTTTTACTTGAGGGCAGAAGATTCACATCCTACCTGTGTTCATCTCAGAGATGTGCAACATGACGGTAACTGGTACTGTTCCAGAGTTTAGGTGCTCAATATCTAAAGGTGTGCCCGCCTACTGGGGTCTTACTGATCAGAGGTACCAACTTAGATTTTCTGAAATGGCCCAACATTTCTTAAGATGACATGTAGCATGCTGTGCTCTGGGTATGGATGGGGCAAAGAAGGGCGCACAGAAGGCGTTCATTCGGAACATTTATTGGAACACCAACAGGCAGTGAGAGATTTTTTTCTTTCATTTTCCTATGGATCAGAATGGATTACTAGCCCACCGAAGGTGTCTGGCTCCACACACTGTCCAATTCAACAGGTAAAAAATTTCTTCATTCATCATTTCCGGTTACTAAACTCTTTATTGAATAAATAAATCCCAAAAACTGTCAAATTCAAGTTTTGTCACATACACAACCATACTTAGTACAACGTGCAGTGAAATGATTTTCCGACTGTCCATGGTACATACTCATAGTAAGATAAAAATACACACACACACACACTTCCACCGCGCCCCCCCCCCCCCCCAAATAAAATAGCAATTAAAATCATACTACAGGAAAAAAAAGAAATTTAATGAAAATATAATAGAAATGAACAGAAGAAGAATAATATGTATGAGGGGACATATACAAAACAGATGTATTCAAGTATGTGAATGTAAACTCCAATATTAAAGATTAAATCAGAAAAAAGTACATGTGCAATGTTGTGCAAAAAAATGCTATGCAATATTTGGCTAAGGTAGAGATTATTGTTTATTCAAGTCCAGTCTCTACTCCATGGTGCTTTCCTGGTCAAGAGCCCGGATGGCCTGCGGGAAGAAACTCCTCCTCATTCTCTCTGTGTTGGCCTTCAGGAAGCAAAAATGCTTCCCTGTCTGCAGCAGGGTGAAAAGTTAGTTTTTCGCATCTCCTCAAGTTTTATGCCATTATTTATTTTGCATCAGTCATTTTTCTTTTGCACTTAAATGGGAGTTGTAGCATAAGCATACAATGTTATTGCTGCACAGAAGTGTTATTGTGCTGCTGACTTGCAACACACACACAGACTTCAGTTGCTCATCCTCCAGTAGATCAGAGAGCAGCTTCACTCCTGAGTCTCCTGGGTGATTGTAGCTCAGATCCAGTTCTCTCAGGTGTGAACAGGGGTTTGAACGCAGAGCTGAAGCCAGAGAAGCGCAGCCTCTCTCTCTGTGACACAACAGTCAGAGAGTCTGTAGAGAGACACACATACACATTAAACACTGCATTCTCCCTGATATACACTTCAATGGTCATTTACACTGTTTATTTCCCAGTAGTTCTGACCTTAGTATCTCCAGTTTACAGTGTTTGTTCCCAAGTCCAGCAGAGAGTATCTTCACTCCTGAATCTTGCAGGTCATTGTCACTCAGGTGTGAACAGGAGTTTGCGGTGAAAACTGAGGCCAGAGCTTCACAGGATCGCTCTGTCAGTCCACACTGGTTCAGCCTTAACAAGACAATATTTGGACAGATATTTTATGCCAAAAATATTTAATTTATGAAGTATCGGAAGTTTACACATCTGCAAGGTGCCTCGTTATGTTATACTGTTTCCTTAATTTAAACATTCACTTTCAGAAAATTAAGTTCCAAAATTTAGATTGACAATTAGAAACATTAAAAAAAAGATAACATTTGGGACATTTTTGGGAAAGAAAGTACTGCATTAATTTACAAAGAAATGGATTTGTATTTTACTGTTAGTCCCTTATGACTAATCTGAACTACCATTAGACCAGAGTACTTATAGAGCTGTTCTGGAGACCTTGACCACTGGCAGCAGCCTCAGAAGGCCTTCCTCTGATCTGACGTATTTCTTCAGATCAAACACATCCAGTTTCTTGTCTGACATCAGTAACACAAAGGCCAGAGCTGACCACTGTTCAGGTGAGAGGTGTTTGGCTGAAAGATTTCCTGAGCTCAGGTAACCTTGGACTTCCTCCACTAGACAATTGTCATTGAGTTCATTAAGACAGTGGAGTAGATTGATGGTTCTCTTCTTGATGTACTGTACTGTCTTGTCAGTATCAAATGATCTGATTCTTCTCTTTGTAAGTAGCCCTTGTAACAGACTGACTAGAATCCATTGAAAGGTTAAGAAGGAAGTGGAGATAGAGGTTGAAGTGTCCCTTCTTGCTCTGTAAGGCCTGATCCACTGAATTGTTCAGAAATTCAGACCAAGTTTCTCTTTGGTTTGCAGTTTGTTCAAAAACACTGGGTTTTTTTTGTTTCTGTTTATACAGAAACAAAACAGCAAAATACTCCTGAACACTCAGATGCACAAAGCAGTAAACCTTCCTCTGGTTTAACCCACACTCCTCTTTAAAGATTTCTGTACACACTCCAGAGTACACTGAAGCTTCACTGACATCAATGTCACACTCTTCCAGATCTTCATTAATCAGTTTCAGCTGCTTTGGTGTTAATGAAATTAACAACAGGTGCACTAGAGGGGCAACAATGAGACGACCCCCAAAACAGGAATGGTTTTACAGGTGGAGGCCACTGACATTTTTCCCCCTCCTCATCTTTTCTGACTGTTTTTCACTAGTTTTGCATTTGGCTATGGTCAGTGTCACTACTGGTAGCATGAGGCGATACCTGGACCCTACAGAGGTTGCACAGGCAGTCCAACTCCTCCAGGATGGCACATCAATACGTGCCATTGCCAGTTTGCTGTGTCTCCCAGCACAGTCTCAAGAGCATGGAGGAGATTCCAGGAGACAGGCAGTTACTCTAGGAGAGCCGGACAGGGCCGTAGAAGGTCCTTAACCCATCAGCAGGACCCGTATCTGCTCCTTTGTGCAAGGAGGATCAGGATGAGCACTGCCAGAGCCCTACAAAATGACCTCCAGCAGGCCACTGGTGTGAATGTCTCTGACCAAACAGACTTCATGAGGGTGGCCTGAGGGCCTGACGTCCTCTAGTGGGCCCTGTGCTCACTGCCCAGCACCATGGAGCTCAATTGGCATTTGCCATAGAACACCAGAATTGGCAGGTCCGCCACTGGCGCCCTGTGCTTTTCACAGATGAGAGCAGTTCACCCTGAGCACATGTGACAGACATGAAAGGGTCTGGAGAAGCCGTGGAGAACGTTATGCTGCCTGTAACATCGTTCAGCATGACCGGTTTGGTGGTGGGTCAGTGATGGTCTGGGGAGGCATATCCATGGAGGGACACACAGATCTCTACAGGCTAGACAATGGCACCCTGACTGCCATTAGGTATCGGGATGAAATCCTTGGACCCATTGTCAGACCCTATGTTGGTGCAGTGGGTCCTGGGTTCCTCCTGGTGCACGACAATGCCCGGCCTCATGTGGCAAGAGTATGCAGGCAGTTCCTGGAGGATGAAGGAATTGATACCATTGAATGGCCCCCACGCTCGCCTGACCTAAATCCAATAGAACACCTCTGGGACATTATGCTTCGGTCCATCCGACGCCGCCAGGTTGCACCTCAGATTGTCCAGGAGCTCAGTGATGCCCTGGTCCAGATCTGGGAGGGAATACCGCAGGACACCATCCGTAGTCTCATTAGGAGCATGCCCCGACATTGTCAGGCATGCATACAAGCACGTGGGGGCCATACAAACAGTAGTTCAGTACCTGTAAACAGAGTACCATTTTGAGTTGCTGCAATGAAATTTCAGCAAAATGGAATAGCCTGCCACATCATTTTTTCACTTTGATTTTTGGGGTGTCCTTGAATTCAGCCCTCTGTAGGTTGATAATTTTCATTTCCATCAAACAATGTGGCATCCTTTCGTTCCTAACATATTACCCAGTCCATATCAGTATAGATATCCAGCATGATTTTTTTCACCATTGCGATCTGATGTGTTTTCAAAGTGTTCCTTTAATTTTTTTTTAGCAGTGTATTACAGACCATTTAAAGCAAACAGAAGGAAATAAATGTTATGTTTATTATAGTTTTTGTTGTATTTTTGTATCATTCATTTTGTTTTACAGACCTTTTTTTTGCATTATTGCCTATCTTGGCTAGATATTTGTGATTAAAAGTTTCTTCAGATGTTCCTCCTTTTTTGGTATATTTAAGCCACACGAGACTGTAAAGAGAGACGAAAAAGTTCTTACTCTTCCCCAAGGTAACTGAGAGATCCTTCTTGTTCATGGTCCTCAGAATGTACAGTGTGATCTTCATAGCCCTCTCTCTGCCACACATCTTCTGGATCTCAGATTCACTGTCGAGATCATTGTGATCCTGAGGCTCAAAGCATGCTGGGTAATCCTGACTCAGATTCCTCTTGAACTTGTTCAATTAATCTCTCAGGAACTTCACAGCTTTGTCCTCAAGTGAATAAAAGATATATTGAACTTTTAGAGCAATCATAAAAAATGGTGCTCTCTTCCATATTATTAATATGTATAATTTTAACAAGCTGCTAATTAATTTTCCATTTACCACACCAAAGAAGTCCTGTTACCTGATTTAATGTAGTAAATGTAGCAAGATATATAAAAGGTAAATACAAAGATAGGCAAACAATTCAAACATCATTAACCCAATAAACTGGTATTATATATACTGTAAGTCCAGCAAGGGGAAGGAAAACACAGTCAAACTATCTGAAACATGTTAGTACACATATGAACAGAGGAAACTACCAGTATAAACTTATAGGGGATGTGAGGAGAAAAGTGTGGAAATCTGGAAAATGTAAACAGAACACAGTAAACTGAAAATAATGTTAAAAACTTTGTTGGTTCTCAGGAAGAGTTCATTTTATCATGTCTCAACTCATTTTATCACCACTAATTTTGTATGAAACATCAAATACTTTGTGTCTTGTCTTTGGTTTAAAAACAAATAAATAAAAATCCAGTGCAGCCTCTGTGTAGAAAATGTCCAGATATTTGTTTATTCTGTGTGTAATGATAACAATCTCATGAAGCCTTTTCCTAAATCAGTGTGAAGACCGATATCAGTTGTGTGGAACATTGTTGTTGTCTATAACCATATGAATCATTACACAGTGCTGTTCCTCACATGGTTCACCAAGAGCAGTGTTGGAGCAGCCAAAAAGAGCCAACCCTGGGACCAGATCAATGTCCCTTTGTACACTTGCAGGAAACACCTGAGGGACTATCTTGTTCCATTAACACCTACTGCTCTGGGTTTTGGTACAACACCTTTGGGGATGGGATGTCTCCTCAACAGCTACAAGACTCTTAAACATCATGTAATACAGTTTCATTTGTTAGGAAACTCAACAAAAGAGAGCAGGAGAAGCAAGTCATGTTCTGGATTCTACATCACAAATACGTGGATGTCAGTATTTACATGTTGATGACAACACTAGTCTGTCTTCATTAACTGCTGTCAAATATGGAACTGAAGACAGCAGGTAGTGAAGTGGGTAAGGACACAAATTTGTAATCTGATGGTTTCTGATTGAAGACAAGAGAGATCTTTTATTGTAGTCTGGAGGAAATAATGTGAATTAAATTGATCTAGTAAATATCCTGTTTCACAGACTGGTGAAACCACTCGGGATAAATAATGTCTAACCATAAAAATAATATTCTCACACCCCTGATTGCATGCATAACAACTGCACCCGCATCTGATCAAGGGGGCAGGGGATAAAAAGACAGTCCGGATTCTCCTGAACACAGAACCTCATCTCAAGAAGCTGCAGCTCTTCATCAGCAATCCAAGCTCCTTACCCCCCGATCCCTCCTCGCCTGCCCTGGTGTTTCTCCTGTCCAGCTATTCAACTTTCAGCTCTCATTCTTCTGGTTTTTGGCTTCTTCTTGTCCCACTGTATGACATTTGTAGATTGACTGAGCAACCCTTGCCTCTCCCTACTGAATAAACACACACCTGAGTCCCTCAGCTCAATCCCTGAGTTCATCATGACAGGAATTGAACCTCCGACCTATGGACCCAAAGGCAGAAGCTCTAACCACTACACAACTAGCCATCCCTGCCCTAGCTCTACTTTAAAAGCTGCTAATAAAAAGCTTTCATTATTTACAAAAGAAAAAATAAAACTGTTTTCATGTGTCAAGTAAATAAATTGGTCCAAATTACTGAATTAGTAACCTTAATTGTATATTTAAACCTCATCTCGTTCAGTGTTTTTCCCCACTGGCTGCTTACGAGACGAATGGTGGCACAATTGGCCACACATTGATCAGTTATTGTATCTGATATTTTATCTGTCAGTAATATGATTTCAGCTGTCTGCAGTTGAGAAATCGCTCCTAATTCCTGGGCCATCATCTCAACAGTGGTCCTTCAGGGTACACTTCTGAGTTCAATTCCGTCACGCTTCACTGTATCACATTTGCGGTGGGTACTTTATTACTTATGTAGTCATATACTTTCATTCTCATGCCAGAAGAGTATGTCTTTCCATCAACTTTTGGCCCCTTGGGATGTTCTGTGATTGAAGTCAGGTCTTCAACTTGAGACAGTTTCTGTTGATAGTAACACTTTAGAATACTGCTCCATACTTCATAGGTAGTTATGCAGGAACTAATGGGTAGTGCTACATTAACACTGCAGTTACTACTGATAACTAATAAGGAAGAGTGATTAAATAATCAGTAGTTAACATTTCAAGTTTAGTTTATTGTCATAGGTACAAGTATCTGAAATTCTTCCTGAATGCTTCTCCACAAACTATGGACAAAGACAATAGAAATACTGCACAAACAAAACAATGACAATGAGTAATGCAACATCAATAAATAATGGTAACAGTAATAACAATAATACCAACTGACAGCCAGAGAACTCAGAACGTGAGAATGCTTATAGTGGCAGTGTAATTTACCAATGTGCTTGGGAGGAGCATTTGCGGTAACAGTTATGTAGTAGTTACTATTACATCCTGCAGTACTAACAATTAGATAATAATTACTATTAAATACTGTATGCCTCCTGCAGTACTACACATTAACCAAGACTCATAAAATAGAATTATGAATTACTCATCAACAGTCACATACAATTATCCATCACAATAAACAGACATCATGCTGCTTATTATTAATAATACAATTTTCAGATTAGTCTGAAGTATCAGGAGGTTGGTCAGAGCATTTTAAACCTTGTATGTCCCCTATCACCAGATGGAGGGTGGTGAGGCAGTGCAATGGGTTTGATTGGTGCTTCACTATGTGGTGGATCTGGGGTTCAAGTCCTTCTTGTGGTGCATGGTGGTGCCATTCCTGTCCTTGGGTTTTCCTCCCCCCCAGATGCAGAGGAAGGACCTGGCACCCACCTCTCTTCCTCCCTTGATTTGGCTCGAAAAACCATGCAGGTGGTCGCCCAGGTCTGGTTTGACTCAGCACCCTGCATGCATGCATCACTATACTGAATAACTCATTAAGATTGAGTATTGCTGTCACTTAAATAGGTCTGTTGTGTTCTTTAACCAGAAAGAAACAAACCCCCCTCTTAACTGTATTTTGTGGAAAATCATCACTAGCCAACTTACCGCATAAAAACTATACAAATTCCACATTTTCCAGCTCTGTTTTCTTTTGGAGAGCTGTCCTCATTAGTCTTTATGAGTAAATTAGATAATGACTGAAGGTTAGGTTGTCATTAACAATTAAGAAAACCATTCGAACCCATTAGTAATGAATCAAGTGTTTCCACACTGTTCTTCAGGGACTACTCACGATTGGACCAGTATTTTAAAGTGAAAATCATGGTAATCATTAGTAATAAGATAAGACTTTGTTTGCACAGAAATTTGTCTTGCTTCACCAGCTCAGTAATCAATTTACCTCAGATATCACACAAAACAATAAAAAGCCATTACATAAATACAAATCCACAGAAACAGCATGAATAAATATGCATTTGCATTTAGTGCAGGTACATCAATCAAAATCCAAACAATTAATGGGGTGTATCTGCTTGTGTGTGTGCGCGCAAATATGCGTGCATAGGGTAGAGGGGGGGGTTACCTCCTTGACCTGCTCTGTTGATTCAGTAATGTGATGGAATGAGGAATAAAAGAATGTTTGTACTTATTCCTCTTACAGTCTGGCACCCTAAAATGCCTCCCAGAGGGCAGAAGCTGAAACTCCTCATGTAGAACATGAGAATGGTCTGTACTGATCTTCTCAGCCAATTTGAGGGTATGCTTGGTGCAAGGAAAGAATTTACCAAAGAATGACCCACCATCTTTGAGCAAATGTTCAGCAGTCTTAAAAATTCTGCTTTTCAGCTGAACTGAGAGGCCACAGAGCCAAACCGGGCTTCCGTTTAGCAGAATGCTGCAAATTTTAGAACAAAAGAATAAATAATCTCCTTGCTGACACCAAAACATCTGAGTCTCCTCAGAAAGCAGATTCTCTGTTGAACTTTATTACATATGTAATCCACATGATATGACGAAGATAGGGCATTATCCACATACACGCCCAGATATTTGAAAGTTGAGGACTGCTTTATAGGTTTGTTGTGAATGGTGACTGGGACTGGTGTGAACTGTGTGGATCCAAAAAAGGATTTCCTCTGTTTTGATGGGATTTAGAACAAGGGTGTTCTGGGTACACCATTGGACCACTGTGTTCACACTGTCAAAATAGGAGTCTGGCTTCTCCCCCTCGGTCATCAGTGCTACCAATGCTGTGTCAGAAAATTTGATGAGATAATGATTAGGCGTACTGATAACACAATCATTGGTGTAAATAGTAAATAACAGTGGTGAACTGACACAACCTTGAGGAGAGCCAGTGCTTGTTACACGCAAGGGGGAGTATGTGTTATTAATTTTAACCAGCTGATGTCTGTTAGTGAGAAAAGAACTGTACCAATGAATGAGACATGAATTTATCCCCAACTGGTGTATTTTGGAGAGCAGCAAGTCTGGTTTGATTGTATTAAATGACAAAGAAAAATCGATAAACAATACTCCGGCATAGGGTTTGCTTTTTGGTGTATCCAAATGCTTAAAAACAAGATGCATGAGGGTGGCTACTGCATCTTTAGTGCTGTGCTCACGCTTGTAAGCAAACTGGTAAGGGTCTAATTTTCCCTGAATAGACAGAGAGCAAATGGGAGATTATTTTTTCCGGAGATTTCATCAGTACAGAAGTAAGAGCTACAGGTCGATAATCATTACACTCTTTAGGACATTTTTTCTTAGGAAGTTGTATTACATGGGAAGTTTTCCAGGTTGTGGGGATCGTGTACGTATCCAGCGATTGCTGGAAAATGGGCTGCCACACAGGGGCGAGCTCCTCCCTATAGTTCTTCAAAACAGAGGCACTGATGTTGTCAGGGCCGGTGGACTTATGTTCATTAAGATTTCTAAATGCGTTGGCCACTTGTCCTACTGAGATTTCCACTCTATCATCAGGCCTTATAAGTACTCATCAGCACATCACTGCAACTCTCTACAGTCCCAGAGGTCTCAAACCTGGTGAAAAAAGTATTCAGCTCTACAACAGAGGCCACCTCGTCATTTGTTACCAATGACTTCTGTTGTTTGCTGGGCATACCTGCCATGCTTTTCATGGTCTCATGCATTTTTCTGGGGTTATTAGCCTTAAAAGACTCAAGATATCTCTTATGAATATCCTTTACCTTCCTAATTTTATCTCTCACCTCCTTGTCCCTCTTTTCCAGCTCCAGTTTGTCCTTATTTTTAAAGTACATTTTCCTCTGATAGCTTATACATTTAACATCTTTAGTTATGTAGGATTTATTAGGGTACACCTTAATTGTTTTTATAGGAATAGACAACACAGAAATTAATGTAATCAGTTGTAACTGAGCATGCTGAGTCCAAAGTGCCCTCCCTCAGCAACTCCCAGTCAGTACAGTCAAAACAGGCTCCCAAAGCCTCTTTGCTGTCCTGCATCCAGTGCCTTACCACCCTTTTCAAAGGTTTACTGCCTTTTAGTTTGGTCCGATAAGTTGGAATAAGATGCACCACATTATGATCAGAATTGGCTATTGGGGGTTTGCTTCTAGATTGGTAGGTATTACTAATGTTTATGTAACATTTGTCCAGTATGTTATCCTTCCTCGTTCCGCATGCTACAACCTGTTGAAATCCTGGCAAAGTTTTCTCCAGGTTGCAGATGTTAAAATCACCAAGGACAATGGTGGGAGCATCGGGAAATTGTAGTTGTAAATTGCACATACTGTCCGCCATTGAAGCAGCAGCCCGATGGACTTTGCCGCTTGGTGGAACATAAACAACAAACAGCAGGATGCAACCAAATTCCCAAGGGAGGTAGAATGGTCTCAACCCAATACCCAGCAGTTCAAAGTCATTATTACATAATACCAGTTTAACAGGATATTGACGACACCACCGCTCATTTATGTAAATGAATACCCCCCCTCCCCGGCTTTTTTTTCCAGAATTTTCATTCCTGTCTGCTCGTACAAGTGAAAAGCCGTTTATATCAAAAAGAGAGTCTGGGGCAGCCGCTTGCAGCCAAGTTTCAGTAAAACAGAGGAGGGCAGCTTCTCGAAATTCAAAAGCATACCTTGCATATGTCCTCATCTCTTCCATTTTATTCTGAATGGAGCGCAGGTTAGCCAGGATTATAGCAGGTAGCGCCGGTCTGGATTCCCGTGACCGGAGTCTCCTCCGGATCCCTCCCCGTCTGCCGCGCTTTCTCCTCCGGGCTGTTGATCTACTGGGCTCGCCGCAACCGAAAGCCGTTGACCCGGTCCACCTCTCAATCCGTCCTGCCGGTCGTTTTCAGATCATTCGGAATGTTGTCCAGTAGCCCGGGTGCTACTTGGTCTATCAGTCCCATTGGGATCCGGAGAGCCAGGAGTGTGTTTCAACTATAACTAATCGCACTACGCCGGCGCTCCATATTAGCAACGTCACACACGACCGGCATTTACACAAACAAACATAGTCCGAAGAGTAGTATAACTATCACAAAACAAAGGAATAAAGGACACACCAGATTGCTAATAGAACAGGTAAGCGAGTCGCCAGCTGAGCAGCGTCATGTTGAGCAGCTGAGCAGACCTAATTACTTAGGTCTTATCACATCAACATGGTCTGGAATAATATTATTGTAAATATTTGAAAAACCTGAGAAAACAATGTAATGAATGATTTTCTCAAGTAGCAGTGTAAAGAGCACAGTACACTATTAATAGTAGAACAGTAACATTAATAACTCAAGTGTTTCAATATTTTATTAGTTTCATTTAATTACACTTTTTCACATGAACTTAAATTGAATGTTGTAATGCTTAAATCACACACACACACACACACACACACTGTCGGAACCGCTTGTCCCATACGGGGTCGCGGGGAACCGGAGCCTACCCGGCAACACAGGGCGTAAGGCCGGAGGGGGGGGCACACCCAGGACGGGACGCCAGTCCATCGCAAGGCACCCCAAGCAGGACTCGTTCTGGTACCAGTGGTCGTTTCTCATGTGATGGGATTTCTTGTGCCTTGTCCAGTGTGGGCCTCAAAACTTAAAAAAAAAACATTAAGTGCTGCCAAAACATACAAACTATTATAAGGGCACTGCATTTAACTAGACAGTGATAGGAACGCTTGCACCGGAAACCTAAAATACATTAAAACAAACATTCTCAACTTACCACCGAAGCCAAACTGTAATATTATATGCTGTCTGTTAAATATTCATTCAGTAACAAGTAAAACTGTTCTATTAAACAACTTAATACTAAATTACAAGTCCTATCTATTCTTTCTTATTGAAACCTGGCTCAGTCCGATATGATTCCGCTAATAGAAGCCCCTTCAGACGGATATGATTATTTCCATAAATTTTGTTCTGTACGTCGTTGAGATGGAGTCAGTGTTCTTTTCAATAATAGATTACAAATAACACCGAGAAATCATGATAATTTTATCTTAATTATGATGAGGTTATACAACTAGATTTCAAGTCAAAACCCAATATTATTATATTACTTCTCTCCTATCCACCTGCTCCTCTTTTCTTGAGGAATTCAGTAACTTTATAACTGATTTAGTCATTACACATGACAAAATAATGTTGATGGGTGATTTCAGTATTCATATAGACGTTGTGATATGTTGAATTAGAATATGTAAAATAAGTAAGTAACGTGATTGCGTAGCAAGACGTATTAGTGATTATATTCATGTAAGATGGCGAAATAAAGAAGCCACCTTAAGTCAGCCACGTGTGTTCTGTTCATTAAAACCACAAACATTACAGACGTGTGATCGGATACTCTCGCTAATAGTTTTACGTCTCTCCTAAACTCCGTCGGTTTTGCTCAAGTTGTTAACGGTCCTACTAATTCCCCTAACCATATGCTTGATCTCATCATAACCTATGGCGTAGATGTTCATTATTGTAACGACCCACGTTACTGCTTTAATGTAAATAGTTGCATTATGGGAAATTTGTAAATAATGTCCGTAACCGCTGGGGTTACGTCGGGGGGAAATGGTGGGTTGACTGGCTGCCACTGTGTTAAAGAGAGCTTAGGGGCGCTAAGGTAGGCTGGCTGTAAGCGCAGGTCTTGGAGGAAAAGGGGTCCTCGGACCGAGAGTATTATTCCCTTTGTGTTGGTGTTCAAATAAACCGTTCGTTATGAACGCTGCCTCCGCGTTCTCCTTCGCCCCATCCAAACCCACGGCGCTGCGCGCCACATTATGTTAATATTATTCCTTTTGTTGGCGCAGTACCGTTTTGGTGGGGTGAATACGGTGCAGAGGTCTCATGTTTAATGCGATTTTTGCTTAGCAATGACCGAAAATTTGTTGCTGTGAATTCAGTGCCATTATCTGACCTAATGCACTTTACAGTACCATAAGGAGCAGTGTCTGCTAGGAATTTTTCCGTAGCCTTTACATGTCACTTTTCGCTTTCAGGAAGTAAACAAATATTGTGCCTGAGAAATCATCAACAAATACAAGTGCATACCTGTGACCGTCTTTAGCCTCTGGTTGAATAGGACCAGCCAAGTCTGTGTGCACAAGTTCAAGTGGGACTTTGGCACGTACATCGGGTTCTCTGTTCCTGCTTTGCACAAGTTTGCCTTGTGCTTTGTGTGCAGACTTCACAGTGCAGTTTGGACTTGTCAATCTTTCCTTTGATTTCCATTCCTTCCACAATATCTGGCAACTTGGAAACATCATCATAGTTGCAGTGGCCGAGGATTTCGTGCCAAGTTTGAATGTCATAAGAGCCGTTACAATAATCTCCTCCCTTATCTAGATAGTACAGTCTATACTCTTTTATTTCAAATATCGTCCCATCCTTGTGGATGAGCTCGTCATGTCCTTCTCGAAAACGAACAGAAGCCCCGTTGGCAGTCGCTGCTTTAACAGAGAATATGTCTTGTGGATATGAAGGAATGTACAATGCTTTCTTTAGCGTTGTGCTCACTTGCTTACATTCACTGTCAATCAAACATATCTCCGCGTCACCTCTCTTCAGCGCAACGCCACTCGCTCTTGTCCCGTCCGCAAGCTCAATGAAATGTTTGCCCGTTTGGAAAGTCTCGTCAAATTTCTTAAGCTTTCCGATGTCGGTAATTATGTGTGATGTTGCTCCCGTGTCAACCATTAGCCCTTTATGTTTCAGCCCGTCTAGCTGATAATCACACGTTTTGAAGACAAATGCATGTTTATCTGCGTCCTCTTCATGCGTCGCTTGTTTTACGTCGTCCCTTCTTTTGCGTCTGCAAGATGCGTCTTTGTGTGTTGAGCTTTTGCAATAGCTACACCACCGTGTTTGACTTTTACGACGTTCATTTGGACATCTCCGGGCTTCATGTCCTTTTTTGACCGTAATTATAACATGTAATATTATACGGGTCTGCGTTTTCCTCTCTCTCTCCTCTTTTCCGCAGGAAAAGGGAAGCCGCAAATTATTAACCTGCTTCAGTTGGGAGTTTTTGTTCCTTTCCCCGGTGGCCAGTAGGTATACTTATAGTTCTATAATAAGTTATTCATTATGATAGCCATTAGTTGACTATCTTCTTTGTTTGTATCAATTTTTCTTGCTGTATCCTTGTGTTAAAGTTCTTTGTGTCACTGCTTGAGAAGAGCGCTCTATAAAAAATAAAAATAATAATAGTGTAGCCCCTACGCAACTTGTTCTCGCGTAGTTGGATGTTTGGGGCGGGATGTTCCGGGGGAGAAGGGGGAGAAGGCGGAGGAGGAAGAGGGTTGGAACACCACGTGGGGAGAAAGGGGAGTTGTTTTTTTTTTTTGAGACCGGGCGAGGAGAATGAGCAGTTTTGGGTTAGTTCTCGTTCGGGAGGGGGTTGTGAAAAAAACCGGCGCGAGCGACAACCAGCCCTCGGGGAGTCAGTTAGGTTTTTTTTTTTTTTTTTTTTGGAGGAGTTTAAGGGATAGAGGGGGAACGGAGTACGTGTGGGAGACACCGCGTTGACCGAGTTTTTTTTCGGAGTTGGGGAGTGGAAGATTAGGGTTTGGCCAGCGCAACTGGACCCGGAGAGAAGGGTCGCCAGGACTCGCCATCATCGCTCCATCCTCACTGGAGAGAGGGTGGCTGTGAGGACAGGTCGCTGTCGGTTTCCTGCACTGCACGAAAACCGTGAGTAACGGCGGGAATTTCCCTCGGTGGTGGACAAGAAGGAGCTCCAGACTAAAGCGCGCCAACGAGACGACGCCGGTACCAGAGAGAGACTGAGTCATATATATTATATAAAAGAAAAAAAACGTGTTCGTTTTCTTTGCTTTGGTGGTGTGAATTATATAATGTTTATTTGTGTGGACGTTTTATATTAAATGTTTATTTCACCTGAATATTGTGACAGTCCCTGTGTAGGTGTGAATGTTTTTTTTTTGGGGAAAGGAAGGCGGAGCTGAGGTTGCTGTGTGTAAAGCATGGGAGGTTTGTACGACTGTAGTATAACAGTATAGCTGCACGACGCTAACTGGGCCTCTCCTCACCCTAGCGAGAGCCATACCCCGCAATTGGGGGAGCAACAGTACACGCATCCCAAAGTTGTGTTGTAGACACCACCGATTCACCTCCCATGCTATGGAGGTGATAATAATGGCTTCGAGATGGGTGGTTGGGGGTATGAGGCTGAAGGACAGTTCTCGCCTTCCGCCAATCAGAACGTATATGGACGATATGACTGTGCTTACTACTACTGAGCCATGTACTCGTTGCTTATTAACAAAGTTGAATGGAAATCTAAAGTTGGCCGGATTCAGAATTAAACCTAGCAAGTGTAGGAGCTTGTCAATAGTTAAAGGAAAGTTATGGCAGGAGAATTTCCAGATTGATGGGGAAAAGATTCCATCAGTGGCTGGCCAATTAAGAGCTTGGGTCAATGGTATGATTCCTCACTAAGCGACAGGGAGCAGGTTAAAAGATTAAGGGAGGATGTAGTGCAGGCAATTAATAGGCTTGATAAATCTTTTTTACCAGGGAAGCTGAAGGTTTGGTGCTTGCAGTCTGGTTTATTGCCTCATATTAGATGGCCGCTAACTAACTAGGATCCTATGTCAGGGGTTGAAAGACTGGAAAGGGTTATGAGCAAAGCTATTAGGAGATGGTTGGGAGTTCCTCATTGTTTGAGTAGTGTGGCTTTGTATGGAAAGGGGGTTTTGGAATTACCATTGACTAGTCTTGTAGAAGAATTCAAGTGTGCCAAGGTTGGCTTGGAATTAACATTGTCAAGCACAAGAGACCCAATGGCGAGATCGGTTCCTGTAAGTTTAAAAAGAGGACGTAAGTGAAATCCGCGGGAAGCTGTTGCGCATGCGTAGACAGCGCTTGAGCACAGAGATGTGGTCGGTCAGGTGCACGTAGGTAGGGCGGGGCTCGGTGCCGGTAGTCGAATAAAGTTGTGGAGTAAAGCTAAGTTGCTGGAGAGGAGAAAGCTGGTTATTAGTTTTATCCGCGAACAGGAAGGGGGGGGCGAGGCAGGTAACTGCGACGTCACATGGTGTGCAAGGGCAATGTTTGGCTTGGGAGCACCTACAGCAAGTCATACAAGCAATACGGGCATTGGTCCTGCTTTACTGCTCTTTTCCCTTCTCTATCTACTGCACACTCGGACCGTCTGCTTTCAGGAAGGAGGAGATGCTGTGCGACCAATAATGAGTGGACCAGCTTTTGAAAAGCAGCTCGCCAGCATTTTGACTGACATCCCAAACTCTATGAGCTGCCACCCTGCATCCAAAGACTCTCCAACCTTGCCCGAGTTCTCAGCCACAGATATGGGTTTCTACAGAGGACAGACGGGGCACAGCCAACATGAGTACTATCAGAGCCAGACCTACTCACAATCTATGAACCCCTACTCGTACCACCAGTTTAACCCGAACGGAATGGGGGGCCCGGGGGCCTACCCGACAAAGTCAGAATACACCTACAGCAACTCATACAAGCAACACGGGCATTATAAACAGGGTGCTGCAGACACCACCCAAGGACACTGGTAAGTCTGAACTTTCCACAAATATAAACCCATGTAGACTATGATAATGTAATCTTTAATATGAGCTTTCAACATCAGCAAAACATATTCATTTTTCCTTAAACCAGCCCTTGGACTATCAGAGAAAAGCAGCTTGCTTACTAGAGCTTATAGGTTTTCACTGTATCTTACATAGCTTTTTTAACATAGCTTATATGTCCCTATATACTTTATCTGAAAACATATCATATGTCCAATGATTTAAGAATACTCACATTTATTACTTTCGTAGTTTCATTTTGAATACCTCCCCCCCCCCCCTTTGGTGAAACTGAAATGTTGAGTGTGTACGGTAGCTGTTGCTAATATGTGGTTCATTTTATCCATCACACCGTATCATATGTATATGCTGCACCTGTACATTGTTTGGAAAGCAAGGAATAGAGAACTCACGTGGTCATGCACACGCTCTCGGTTCAGTCCCTGAATGTGGCAGAATGATGGTGTTATCATAGTCTGTTGAAGACAATGAGGACACACTGGGAGATGTTGGGCCTCTTTTTGGTGCTCCAGATGATCCTGAAGTGCCGGGAGAATTTTGCAATGAAGAAGATGGACTCACACCCACATCACTCAGCATGTACGCTAACTTGATTGTACTTCCGTCCTCTATGTCTTGTCCCTCTGTCCAAACCACTCACCCTATGGGGAACCGGAGCCAAACCCAGCAACTCAGGGCCTAAGGCTGGAGGGGACACACCCAGGACAAGATGCCAGTCTGTCGCAAGGCACCCCAAGGGGGACACTCGAACCCCAGACCCACCAGAGAGCAGGACCCGGTCCAACCCACTGCGCCACCACACCAAGAGGCAAACAAATTAACCCAGTTTATTAAACTTTCATCCCCTAACAACATCACATCACAGAAAGTGCAAAGACACGTGGAGGCCTGGATGAAAAACAACATGTATATACTCCAGGCCCATCATGAAGGCATAATACACACACACACACACAGAAACCCACGTCTGACTTAGCCAGTAAGGCAGAATGGGAGGTGGCGGTGAAGTGGGCAAAAAGTAGATACAGATTACACAAGTTAAAAGAAGAAACACTGATCAGAACGAAACCTACGTAACCCCGAACCCTAACTCTTGCCCTAACCATCACCTTGACCCCAGCCCTCACCCTGACCTCTGCCCTCAGACCACACATCATACACGCTCAAAAAGTTTTTTTTTCCTAAAAAACATCTCCCATCCACAGCCTACCCCAATCCAAGCATACAAACCTGTCCTGGACACCTAAACCCCAGCCACATCACAAGACATTCACCACAGAAATTTCAAACCCACCTGCAATTCTACACAACACCCACAAGGGAGAGCCATCACTCCACAATGAACATCTCTCACACACACAGACACACACACACAGAGCTTCCTCGAGAGTAAAGAAGGTGGCCCACAGCTCCCTATCCCACTTTAGGTGGGACACAGCCCTTTTTCCACACCTCTCACACTCACACACACACACACACACACCTTGGGATATAAACGACTGCACTGCCCCCCTAGCCAGCAGATTCTCCTCTGAAGGAGCACCAGCTAGGTGCGAAACGTCAGGAGTCCTGCTTAACCTTTACGAAAGCTACACTGAACATTAATATCTGTTATCTGTTCTGAATAACAACCCAACAAAGTGCTCAGTGTAAAAACCAAGGATCCGCCATCACCAAATGGAAACAACTCGATATTGATGAAAGAACACTACATCAGCGGAGTTGTGCCTGGGACCTTGAACGGAGCACTTGCGCACAAAGCGGCACCAACAACGGACCTGGAAAACTCGGGAACGCTTTTTAAGCAAAGGTGCATGCTCCTCACCGCACGCAAGGGGGACACCGACGGAGATCGGAGACAAGCAGACGGACGACGCATCGACGAGGGACGACCTGGAGACCGACCGGCACGGGACCACGCATTGAAGGAGGCAGCGAAGGCACGCCTGGACACACGGGGATTACAATCTCTTCTGGTGGACAAACCGACACGGACCTGCCGAGGGAGAGCCCCGGGTTCTCGCGGGTTATAAAAACCTCCGGGCGCTGCAACAGAGACGCGGGGGGGGGGAGGGGATGTGCCGATGATTCTTCCAGCAGTCCGAACTATCTGCTGTAATCTTCTGATGTCTGATTTCGGAGCTGAGCCGAACCAGACAGTTATAGAAGTGCAGAGGACAGACTCGACGACTGCAGAGTAGAATTGCATCAGTAGCTCCTGTGGCAGGTTGAACTTCCTCAGCTGGCGAAGGAAGTACAACCTCTGCTGGGCCTTCTTCACAATGGAGTCTATGTGGAACTCCCACTTCAGGTCCTGTGAGATGGTAGTGCCCAGGAACCTGAATGACTCCACTGTTGCCACAGTGCTGTTCATGATGGTGAGTGGGGATAATGCTGAGGTGTTTCTCTTAAAGTCCACAATCATCTCCACTGTTTTGAGGGTGTTCAGCTCCAGGTTGTGATGACTGCACCAGACAGCCAGCTCTTTAACCTCCTCTCTATTATAATGGAAATGTATAATAATGAAAAATGGTACGTTTGCAGAATAGAGTTCATGTTTGAGCGCAACATGGTGGGGGCAAGCAGTCTTAAAGATAATAATGGACAACCACTTCACCCCACACCAAACAAAACATTAACCAAAACATACTGCAAATCAATACAGTCCGTGCACCACTTAATCATAAGAGAGGGATGCCTTAAAAAAAGGGAGATTTTCCAAAAGGTGTGATGAGACAGGTGAACACACACGCTTTCTGAAGCGCTTGGCCCATACGGGGTCACAGGGAACCGCAGCCAAACCCAGCAACTCAGAGCCTAAGGCTGGAGGGGACACACCCAGGACAGGACACCAGTCTGTCGCAAGACACCCCAAGTGAGATTCGAACCCCAGACCAACCGCAGAGCAGGACCCCGTCCAACCCACTGTGCCACTGTGTCCCCCCCCTCCTACAGCGGACAGCAATGGGTTTAAAAACAAATAAAAACTTGCCCTGGCCTATGCTAACATCTACACGGCAGACTGGGAGGAAACTCTATTTATGAAATGCCCAAACAGACCACTCCAGTGCTACAGATACCTGGGTGACATTTTCAGGGTCTGGCACCATGGCCACGAGGATTTTGACACACTCATGAACACACACCACTCCAAAATAACAATAAAACAACACTGAGACACACAGGAAGTAAACTTCCTGGACACCACAGTCCATTACAGTAAACCTCAAGGTGGCTTTAAAAACACTCGAGACCAAGGTTTACTTTAAAAGCACTGACACACACTGTCTACTGCACAAATCCAGCTTCCAGCCCAAACGCACCTTCCAGGGATTGATCAAGTCCCAACTCATCAGGTTCCACCGAATATGCTCAGAGAAAACAGAGTTCAACAACACCACCGGAACTCTGTTCCGAGCTCTTAGACCGAGGGAATAGGTTCCGGAGACATATCAAATCACAGACAATGAACTCAACATAGGAAGGCCATGGTAGCAGGGTGACTCACACTGAAAAGGTCATCCCACTAATATAAATAATGTGTCGGCAGAATGATACTTTGGCTCCTTTTCCAAAAAGCGTTATGCTCAATTACAGTTGTATGCTCAACGCAAACCAAACGTGCATCTTAAGGGTGAACACGAATTTACCTTAGATAGAAAGGCAATAATTCCAGTAAATTATTGCACCAGCAAGATGGTGTGTGTTGTGTGCTGCTGTGTGTGCTGTGTGCTTGAAGCAGGGGAGGAGACACAGAGCTGTTTTACCGGGGGCGGGGGGGGGGGGGGGGCTTCTTCTGGGCCAAAAGGAAGAGAGAATCCACCCAGTGTTCGATAACTAAGAGTTTAACTCGGCTGGGTGCTGCCCCAGTGCATGCACTTCTGCAGAGAGAATTTCACCAGAGAAGTTTTTTTGAAGGATTTGGTCCTGCTTTACTGCCCTTTTCCCTTCTCTATCTACTGCACACTCGGACCGTCTGCTTTCAGACAGGAGGAGATGCTGTGCGACCAATAACGAGTGGACCAGCTTTTGAAAAGCAGCTCGCCAGCATTTTGACTGACATCCCAAACTCTATGAGCTGCCACCCTGCATCCAAAGACTCTCCAACCTTGCCCGAGTTCTCAGCCACAGATATGGGTTTCTACAGAGGACAGACGGGGCACAGCCAACATGAGTACTATCAGAGCCAGACCTACTCACAATCTATGAACCCCTACTCGTACCACCAGTTTAACCCGAACGGAATGGGGGGCCCGGGGGCCTACCCGACAAAGTCAGAATACACCTACAGCAACTCATACAAGCAACACGGGCATTATAAACAGGGTGCTGCAGACACCACCCAAGGACACTGGTAAGTCTGAACTTTCCACAAATATAAACCCATGTAGACTATGATAATGTAATCTTTAATATGAGCTTTCAACATCAGCAAAACATATTCATTTTTCCTTAAACCAGCCCTTGGACTATCAGAGAAAAGCAGCTTGCTTACTAGAGCTTATAGGTTTTCACTGTATCTTACATAGCTTTTTTAACATAGCTTATATGTCCCTATATACTTTATCTGAAAACATATCATATGTCCAATGATTTAAGAATACTCACATTTATTACTTTCGTAGTTTCATTTTGAATACCTCCCCCCCCCCCTTTGGTGAAACTGAAATGTTGAGTGTGTACGGTAGCTGTTGCTAATATGTGGTTCATTTTATCCATCACACCGTATCATATGTATATGCTGCACCTGTACATTGTTTGGAAAGCAAGGAATAGAGAACTCACGTGGTCATGCACACGCTCTCGGTTCAGTCCCTGAATGTGGCAGAATGATGGTGTTATCATAGTCTGTTGAAGACAATGAGGACACACTGGGAGATGTTGGGCCTCTTTTTGGTGCTCCAGATGATCCTGAAGTGCCGGGAGAATTTTGCAATGAAGAAGATGGACTCACACCCACATCACTCAGCATGTACGCTAACTTGATTGTACTTCCGTCCTCTATGTCTTGTCCCTCTGTCCAAACCACTCACCCTATGGGGAACCGGAGCCAAACCCAGCAACTCAGGGCCTAAGGCTGGAGGGGACACACCCAGGACAAGATGCCAGTCTGTCGCAAGGCACCCCAAGGGGGACACTCGAACCCCAGACCCACCAGAGAGCAGGACCCGGTCCAACCCACTGCGCCACCACACCAAGAGGCAAACAAATTAACCCAGTTTATTAAACCTTCATCCCCTAACAACATCACATCACAGAAAGTGCAAAGACACGTGGAGGCCTGGATGAAAAACAACATGTATATACTCCAGGCCCATCATGAAGGCATAATACACACACACACACAGAAACCCATGTCTGACTTAGCCAGTAAGGCAGAATGGGAGGTGGCGGTGAAGTGGGCAAAAAGTAGATACAGATTACACAAATTAAAAGAAGAAACATTGATCAGAACGAAACCTACGTAACCCCGAACCCTAACTCTTGCCCTAACCATCACCTTGACCCCAGCCCTCACCCTGACCCCTGCCCTCATCCTAACCCTGTCCTCAGACCACACATCATACACGCTCAAAAAGTTTTTTTTTCCTAAAAAACATCTCCCATCCACAGCCTACCCCAATCCAAGCATACAAACCTGTCCTGGACACCTAAACCCCAGCCACATCACAAGACATTCACCACAGAAATTTCAAACCCACCTGCAATTCTACACAACACCCACAAGGGAGAGCCATCACTCCACAATGAACATCTCTCACACACACAGACACACACACACAGAGCTTCCTCGAGAGTAAAGAAGGTGGCCCACAGCTCCCTATCCCACTTTAGGTGGGACACAGCCCTTTTTCCACACCTCTCACACTCACACACACACACACACACACACACACCTTGGGATATAAACGACTGCACTGCCCCCCTAGCCAGCAGATTCTCCTCTGAAGGAGCACCAGCTAGGTGCGAAACGTCAGGAGTCCTGCTTAACCTTTACGAAAGCTACACTGAACATTAATATCTGTTATCTGTTCTGAATAACAACCCAACAAAGTGCTCAGTGTAAAAACCAAGGATCCGCCATCACCAAATGGAAACAACTCGATATTGATGAAAGAACACTACATCAGCGGAGTTGTGCCTGGGACCTTGAACGGAGCACTTGCGCACAAAGCGGCACCAACAACGGACCTGGAAAACTCGGGAACGCTTTTTAAGCAAAGGTGCATGCTCCTCACCGCACGCAAGGGGGACACCGACGGAGATCGGAGACAAGCAGACGGACGACGCATCGACGAGGGACGACCTGGAGACCGACCGGCACGGGACCACGCATTGAAGGAGGCAGCGAAGGCACGCCTGGACACACGGGGATTACAATCTCTTCTGGTGGACAAACCGACACGGACCTGCCGAGGGAGAGCCCCGGGTTCTCGCGGGTTATAAAAACCTCCGGGCGCTGCAACAGAGACGCGGGGGGGGGGAGGGGATGTGCCGATGATTCTTCCAGCAGTCCGAACTATCTGCTGTAATCTTCTGATGTCTGATTTCGGAGCTGAGCCGAACCAGACAGTTATAGAAGTGCAGAGGACAGACTCGACGACTGCAGAGTAGAATTGCATCAGTAGCTCCTGTGGCAGGTTGAACTTCCTCAGCTGGCGAAGGAAGTACAACCTCTGCTGGGCCTTCTTCACAATGGAGTCTATGTGGAACTCCCACTTCAGGTCCTGTGAGATGGTAGTGCCCAGGAACCTGAATGACTCCACTGTTGCCACAGTGCTGTTCATGATGGTGAGTGGGGATAATGCTGAGGTGTTTCTCTTAAAGTCCACAATCATCTCCACTGTTTTGAGGGTGTTCAGCTCCAGGTTGTGATGACTGCACCAGACAGCCAGCTCTTTAACCTCCTCTCTATTATAATGGAAATGTATAATAATGAAAAATGGTACGTTTGCAGAATAGAGTTCATGTTTGAGCGCAACATGGTGGGGGCAAGCAGTCTTAAAGATAATAATGGACAACCACTTCACCCCACACCAAACAAAACATTAACCAAAACATACTGCAAATTAATACAGTCCGTGCACCACTTAATCATAAGAGAGGGATGCCTTAAAAAAAGGGAGATTTTCCAAAAGGTGTGATGAGACAGGTGAACACACACACGCTTTCTGAAGCGCTTGGCCCATATGGGGTCACAGGGAACCGCAGCCAAACCCAGCAACTCAGAGCCTAAGGCTGGAGGGGACACACCCAGGACAGGACACCAGTCTGTCGCAAGACACCCCAAGTGAGATTCGAACCCCAGACCAACCGCAGAGCAGGACCCCGTCCAACCCACTGCACCACTGTGCCACTGTGTCCCCCCCTCCTACAGCGGACAGCAATGGGTTTAAAAACAAATAAAAACTTGCCCTGGCCTATGCTAACATCTACACGGCAGACTGGGAGGAAACTCTATTTATGAAATGCCCAAACAGACCACTCCAGTGCTACAGATACCTGGGTGACATTTTCAGGGTCTGGCACCATGGCCACGAGGATTTTGACACACTCATGAACACACACCACTCCAAAATAACAATAAAACAACACTGAGACACACAGGAAGTAAACTTCCTGGACACCACAGTCCATTACAGTAAACCTCAAGGTGGCTTTAAAAACACTCGAGACCAAGGTTTACTTTAAAAGCACTGACACACACTGTCTACTGCACAAATCCAGCTTCCAGCCCAAACACACCTTCCAGGGATTGATCAAGTCCCAACTCATCAGGTTCCACCGAATATGCTCAGAGAAAACAGAGTTCAACAACACCACCGGAACTCTGTTCCGAGCTCTTAGACCGAGGGAATAGGTTCCGGAGACATATCAAATCACAGACAATGAACTCAACATAGGAAGGCCATGGTAGCAGGGTGACTCACACTGAAAAGGTCATCCCACTAATATAAATAATGTGTCGGCAGAATGATACTTTGGCTCCTTTTCCAAAAAGCGTTATGCTCAATTACAGTTGTATGCTCAACGCAAACCAAACGTGCATCTTAAGGGTGAACACGAATTTACCTTAGATAGAAAGGCAATAATTCCAGTAAATTATTGCACCAGCAAGATGGTGTGTGTTGTGTGCTGCTGTGTGTGCTGTGTGCTTGAAGCAGGGGAGGAGACACAGAGCTGTTTTACCGGGGGCGGGGGGGGGGGGGCTTCTTCTGGGCCAAAAGGAAGAGAGAATCCACCCAGTGTTCGATAACTAAGAGTTTAACTCGGCTGGGTGCTGCCCCAGTGCATGCACTTCTGCAGAGAGAATTTCACCAGAGAAGTTTTTTGAAGGATTTGGTCCTGCTTTACTGCCCTTTTCCCTTCTCTATCTACTGCACACTCGGACCGTCTGCTTTCAGACAGGAGGAGATGCTGTGCGACCAATAACGAGTGGACCAGCTTTTGAAAAGCAGCTCGCCAGCATTTTGACTGACATCCCAAACTCTATGAGCTGCCACCCTGCATCCAAAGACTCTCCAACCTTGCCCGAGTTCTCAGCCACAGATATGGGTTTCTACAGAGGACAGACGGGGCACAGCCAACATGAGTACTATCAGAGCCAGACCTACTCACAATCTATGAACCCCTACTCGTACCACCAGTTTAACCCGAACGGAATGGGGGGCCCGGGGGCCTACCCGACAAAGTCAGAATACACCTACAGCAACTCATACAAGCAACACGGGCATTATAAACAGGGTGCTGCAGACACCACCCAAGGACACTGGTAAGTCTGAACTTTCCACAAATATAAACCCATGTAGACTATGATAATGTAATCTTTAATATGAGCTTTCAACATCAGCAAAACATATTCATTTTTCCTTAAACCAGCCCTTGGACTATCAGAGAAAAGCAGCTTGCTTACTAGAGCTTATAGGTTTTCACTGTATCTTACATAGCTTTTTTAACATAGCTTATATGTCCCTATATACTTTATCTGAAAACATATCATATGTCCAATGATTTAAGAATACTCACATTTATTACTTTCGTAGTTTCATTTTGAATACCTCCCCCCCCCCCTTTGGTGAAACTGAAATGTTGAGTGTGTACGGTAGCTGTTGCTAATATGTGGTTCATTTTATCCATCACACCGTATCATATGTATATGCTGCACCTGTACATTGTTTGGAAAGCAAGGAATAGAGAACTCACGTGGTCATGCACACGCTCTCGGTTCAGTCCCTGAATGTGGCAGAATGATGGTGTTATCATAGTCTGTTGAAGACAATGAGGACACACTGGGAGATGTTGGGCCTCTTTTTGGTGCTCCAGATGATCCTGAAGTGCCGGGAGAATTTTGCAATGAAGAAGATGGACTCACACCCACATCACTCAGCATGTACGCTAACTTGATTGTACTTCCGTCCTCTATGTCTTGTCCCTCTGTCCAAACCACTCACCCTATGGGGAACCGGAGCCAAACCCAGCAACTCAGGGCCTAAGGCTGGAGGGGACACACCCAGGACAAGATGCCAGTCTGTCGCAAGGCACCCCAAGGGGGACACTCGAACCCCAGACCCACCAGAGAGCAGGACCCGGTCCAACCCACTGCGCCACCACACCAAGAGGCAAACAAATTAACCCAGTTTATTAAACCTTCATCTCCTAACAACATCACATCACAGAAAGTGCAAAGACACGTGGAGGCCTGGATGGAAAACAACATGTATATACTCCAGGCCCATCATGAAGGCATAATACACACACACACACACAGAAACCCACGTCTGACTTAGCCAGTAAGGCAGAATGGGAGGTGGCGGTGAAGTGGGCAAAAAGTAGATACAGATTACACAAATTAAAAGAAGAAACATTGATCAGAACGAAACCTACGTAACCCCGAACCCTAACTCTTGCCCTAACCATCACCTTGACCCCAGCCCTCACCCTGACCCCTGCCCTCATCCTAACCCTGTCCTCAGACCACACATCATACACGCTCAAAAAGTTTTTTTTTCCTAAAAAACATCTCCCATCCACAGCCTACCCCAATCCAAGCATACAAACCTGTCCTGGACACCTAAACCCCAGCCACATCACAAGACATTCACCACAGAAATTTCAAACCCACCTGCAATTCTACACAACACCCACAAGGGAGAGCCATCACTCCACAATGAACATCTCTCTCACACACACACACACACACACACACACACACACACACACACACAGCTTCCTTGAGAGTAAAGAAGGTGGCCCACAGCTCCCTACCCCAATTTAGGTGGGACACGGCCCTTTTTCCACACCTCTCTCTCTCTCACACACACACACACACACACACACACACACACACACACACACAGCTTCCTTGAGAGTAAAGAAGGTGGCCCACAGCTCCCTACCCCAATTTAGGTGGGACACGGCCCTTTTTCCACACCTCTCTCTCTCTCACACACACACACACACACACACACACACACACACACACACACACACACCTTGGGATATAAACGACTGCACTGCCCCCCTAGCCAGCAGATTCTCCTCTGAAGGAGCACCAGCTAGGTGCGAAACGTCAGGAGTCCTGCTTAACCTTTACGAAAGCTACACTGAACATTAATATCTGTTATCTGTTCTGAATAACAACCCAACAAAGTGCTCAGTGTAAAAACCAAGGATCCGCCAACACCAAATGGAAACAACTCGATATTGATGAAAGAACACTACATCAGCGGAGTTGTGCCTGGGACCTTGAACGGAGCACTTGCGCACAAAGCGGCACCAACAACGGACCTGGAAAACTCGGGAACGCTTTTTAAGCAAAGGTGCATGCTCCTCACCGCACGCAAGGGGGACACCGACGGAGATCGGAGACAAGCAGACGGACGACGCATCGACGAGGGACGACCTGGAGACCGACCGGCACGGGACCACGCATTGAAGGAGGCAGCGAAGGCACGCCTGGACACACGGGGATTACAATCTCTTCTGGTGGACAAACCGACACGGACCTGCCGAGGGAGAGCCCCGGGTTCTCGCGGGTTATAAAAACCTCCGGGCGCTGCAACAGAGACGCGGGGGGGGATGGGGGTAAGACTGGGGTCCTTCTGTACCTGCCTGGCGACTCTCTGTATTGTCTCTCACTGTTGATGTGATTGTGTACATTGCTGTCTGTACCACTCTGAATACTTGGGCCCAACATTGTTTTACTTACTGACTGACATTTTCTTATTCAGAATCAGAATCAGAACAAGCTTTACTGCCAAGTATGTTCACACATACAAGGAATTTGTCTTGGTGACAGAAACTTCCACAGCACAGACAGAATGACAGTGACAAGACACAGATGAGAAGATAGAATATGTGAATAAAGGATAAAAAATATTAAGTACACAATATACAAAAAATTGTCACGAGACATTATATGTATGTTCTATACAAATGCAAGGGAATGTGAGTAAGACATATGATGTGATAAATAGATATAAATATAAACAGCGTTATGTATTGCACTGGTTTACTCTCTAGGGGGGATTTAGCTGTTCATGAGGTAGATGACCTGAGGAAAGAAACTTTTCTTGTGCCTGGCCTGTCCTGGTGCTCAGTGCTCTGTGGCGCCGGCCAGATGGCAAAGGTTCGAAGAGGAAGTGGCCTGGATGTGAGGGGTCTACAATGATTTTGCTAGCCCTTTTACTGACTCTGGACGAGTACAGTTTTTGGAGAGCTGGGGGGGGGATGTGCCGATGATTCTTCCAGCAGTCCGAACTATCTGCTGTAATCTTCTGATGTCTGATTTCGGAGCTGAGCCGAACCAGACAGTTATAGAAGTGCAGAGGACAGACTCGACGACTGCAGAGTAGAATTGCATCAGTAGCTCCTGTGGCAGGTTGAACTTCCTCAGCTGGCGAAGGAAGTACAACCTCTGCTGGGCCTTCTTCACAATGGAGTCTATGTGGAACTCCCACTTCAGGTCCTGTGAGATGGTAGTGCCCAGGAACCTGAATGACTCCACTGTTGCCACAGTGCTGTTCATGATGGTGAGTGGGGATAATGCTGAGGTGTTTCTCTTAAAGTCCACAATCATCTCCACTGTTTTGAGGGTGTTCAGCTCCAGGTTGTGATGACTGCACCAGACAGCCAGCTCTTTAACCTCCTCTCTATTATAATGGAAATGTATAATAATGAAAAATGGTACGTTTGCAGAATAGAGTTCATGTTTGAGCGCAACATGGTGGGGGCAAGCAGTCTTAAAGATAATAATGGACAACCACTTCACCCCACACCAAACAAAACATTAACCAAAACATACTGCAAATTAATACAGTCCGTGCACCACTTAATCATAAGAGAGGGATGCCTTAAAAAAAGGGAGATTTTCCAAAAGGTGTGATGAGACAGGTGAACACACACACGCTTTCTGAAGCGCTTGGCCCATATGGGGTCACAGGGAACCGCAGCCAAACCCAGCAACTCAGAGCCTAAGGCTGGAGGGGACACACCCAGGACAGGACACCAGTCTGTCGCAAGACACCCCAAGTGAGATTCGAACCCCAGACCAACCGCAGAGCAGGACCCCGTCCAACCCACTGCACCACTGTGCCACTGTGTCCCCCCCTCCTACAGCGGACAGCAATGGGTTTAAAAACAAATAAAAACTTGCCCTGGCCTATGCTAACATCTACACGGCAGACTGGGAGGAAACTCTATTTATGAAATGCCCAAACAGACCACTCCAGTGCTACAGATACCTGGGTGACATTTTCAGGGTCTGGCACCATGGCCACGAGGATTTTGACACACTCATGAACACACACCACTCCAAAATAACAATAAAACAACACTGAGACACACAGGAAGTAAACTTCCTGGACACCACAGTCCATTACAGTAAACCTCAAGGTGGCTTTAAAAACACTCGAGACCAAGGTTTACTTTAAAAGCACTGACACACACTGTCTACTGCACAAATCCAGCTTCCAGCCCAAACACACCTTCCAGGGATTGATCAAGTCCCAACTCATCAGGTTCCACCGAATATGCTCAGAGAAAACAGAGTTCAACAACACCACCGGAACTCTGTTCCGAGCTCTTAGACCGAGGGAATAGGTTCCGGAGACATATCAAATCACAGACAATGAACTCAACATAGGAAGGCCATGGTAGCAGGGTGACTCACACTGAAAAGGTCATCCCACTAATATAAATAATGTGTCGGCAGAATGATACTTTGGCTCCTTTTCCAAAAAGCGTTATGCTCAATTACAGTTGTATGCTCAACGCAAACCAAACGTGCATCTTAAGGGTGAACACGAATTTACCTTAGATAGAAAGGCAATAATTCCAGTAAATTATTGCACCAGCAAGATGGTGTGTGTTGTGTGCTGCTGTGTGTGCTGTGTGCTTGAAGCAGGGGAGGAGACACAGAGCTGTTTTACCGGGGGCGGGGGGGGGGGGCTTCTTCTGGGCCAAAAGGAAGAGAGAATCCACCCAGTGTTCGATAACTAAGAGTTTAACTCGGCTGGGTGCTGCCCCAGTGCATGCACTTCTGCAGAGAGAATTTCACCAGAGAAGTTTTTTGAAGGATTTGGTCCTGCTTTACTGCCCTTTTCCCTTCTCTATCTACTGCACACTCGGACCGTCTGCTTTCAGACAGGAGGAGATGCTGTGCGACCAATAACGAGTGGACCAGCTTTTGAAAAGCAGCTCGCCAGCATTTTGACTGACATCCCAAACTCTATGAGCTGCCACCCTGCATCCAAAGACTCTCCAACCTTGCCCGAGTTCTCAGCCACAGATATGGGTTTCTACAGAGGACAGACGGGGCACAGCCAACATGAGTACTATCAGAGCCAGACCTACTCACAATCTATGAACCCCTACTCGTACCACCAGTTTAACCCGAACGGAATGGGGGGCCCGGGGGCCTACCCGACAAAGTCAGAATACACCTACAGCAACTCATACAAGCAACACGGGCATTATAAACAGGGTGCTGCAGACACCACCCAAGGACACTGGTAAGTCTGAACTTTCCACAAATATAAACCCATGTAGACTATGATAATGTAATCTTTAATATGAGCTTTCAACATCAGCAAAACATATTCATTTTTCCTTAAACCAGCCCTTGGACTATCAGAGAAAAGCAGCTTGCTTACTAGAGCTTATAGGTTTTCACTGTATCTTACATAGCTTTTTTAACATAGCTTATATGTCCCTATATACTTTATCTGAAAACATATCATATGTCCAATGATTTAAGAATACTCACATTTATTACTTTCGTAGTTTCATTTTGAATACCTCCCCCCCCCCCTTTGGTGAAACTGAAATGTTGAGTGTGTACGGTAGCTGTTGCTAATATGTGGTTCATTTTATCCATCACACCGTATCATATGTATATGCTGCACCTGTACATTGTTTGGAAAGCAAGGAATAGAGAACTCACGTGGTCATGCACACGCTCTCGGTTCAGTCCCTGAATGTGGCAGAATGATGGTGTTATCATAGTCTGTTGAAGACAATGAGGACACACTGGGAGATGTTGGGCCTCTTTTTGGTGCTCCAGATGATCCTGAAGTGCCGGGAGAATTTTGCAATGAAGAAGATGGACTCACACCCACATCACTCAGCATGTACGCTAACTTGATTGTACTTCCGTCCTCTATGTCTTGTCCCTCTGTCCAAACCACTCACCCTATGGGGAACCGGAGCCAAACCCAGCAACTCAGGGCCTAAGGCTGGAGGGGACACACCCAGGACAAGATGCCAGTCTGTCGCAAGGCACCCCAAGGGGGACACTCGAACCCCAGACCCACCAGAGAGCAGGACCCGGTCCAACCCACTGCGCCACCACACCAAGAGGCAAACAAATTAACCCAGTTTATTAAACCTTCATCTCCTAACAACATCACATCACAGAAAGTGCAAAGACACGTGGAGGCCTGGATGGAAAACAACATGTATATACTCCAGGCCCATCATGAAGGCATAATACACACACACACACACAGAAACCCACGTCTGACTTAGCCAGTAAGGCAGAATGGGAGGTGGCGGTGAAGTGGGCAAAAAGTAGATACAGATTACACAAATTAAAAGAAGAAACATTGATCAGAACGAAACCTACGTAACCCCGAACCCTAACTCTTGCCCTAACCATCACCTTGACCCCAGCCCTCACCCTGACCCCTGCCCTCATCCTAACCCTGTCCTCAGACCACACATCATACACGCTCAAAAAGTTTTTTTTTCCTAAAAAACATCTCCCATCCACAGCCTACCCCAATCCAAGCATACAAACCTGTCCTGGACACCTAAACCCCAGCCACATCACAAGACATTCACCACAGAAATTTCAAACCCACCTGCAATTCTACACAACACCCACAAGGGAGAGCCATCACTCCACAATGAACATCTCTCTCACACACACACACACACACACACACACACACACACACACACACAGCTTCCTTGAGAGTAAAGAAGGTGGCCCACAGCTCCCTACCCCAATTTAGGTGGGACACGGCCCTTTTTCCACACCTCTCTCTCTCTCACACACACACACACACACACACACACACACACACACACACACACACACAGCTTCCTTGAGAGTAAAGAAGGTGGCCCACAGCTCCCTACCCCAATTTAGGTGGGACACGGCCCTTTTTCCACACCTCTCTCTCTCTCACACACACACACACACACACACACACACACACACACACACACACACACACACACCTTGGGATATAAACGACTGCACTGCCCCCCTAGCCAGCAGATTCTCCTCTGAAGGAGCACCAGCTAGGTGCGAAACGTCAGGAGTCCTGCTTAACCTTTACGAAAGCTACACTGAACATTAATATCTGTTATCTGTTCTGAATAACAACCCAACAAAGTGCTCAGTGTAAAAACCAAGGATCCGCCAACACCAAATGGAAACAACTCGATATTGATGAAAGAACACTACATCAGCGGAGTTGTGCCTGGGACCTTGAACGGAGCACTTGCGCACAAAGCGGCACCAACAACGGACCTGGAAAACTCGGGAACGCTTTTTAAGCAAAGGTGCATGCTCCTCACCGCACGCAAGGGGGACACCGACGGAGATCGGAGACAAGCAGACGGACGACGCATCGACGAGGGACGACCTGGAGACCGACCGGCACGGGACCACGCACTGAAGGAGGCAGCGAAGGCACGCCTGGACACACGGGGATTACAATCTCTTCTGGTGGACAAACCGACACGGACCTGCCGAGGGAGAGCCCCGGGTTCTCGCGGGTTATAAAAACCTCCGGGCGCTGCAACAGAGACGCGGGGGGGGATGGGGGTAAGACTGGGGTCCTTCTGTACCTGCCTGGCGACTCTCTGTATTGTCTCTCACTGTTGATGTGATTGTGTACATTGCTGTCTGTACCACTCTGAATACTTGGGCCCAACATTGTTTTACTTACTGACTGACATTTTCTTATTCAGAATCAGAATCAGAACAAGCTTTACTGCCAAGTATGTTCACACATACAAGGAATTTGTCTTGGTGACAGAAACTTCCACAGCACAGACAGAATGACAGTGACAAGACACAGATGAGAAGATAGAATATGTGAATAAAGGATAAAAAATATTAAGTACACAATATACAAAAAATTGTCACGAGACATTATATGTATGTTCTATACAAATGCAAGGGAATGTGAGTAAGACATATGATGTGATAAATAGATATAAATATAAACAGCGTTATGTATTGCACTGGTTTACTCTCTAGGGGGGATTTAGCTGTTCATGAGGTAGATGACCTGAGGAAAGAAACTTTTCTTGTGCCTGGCCTGTCCTGGTGCTCAGTGCTCTGTGGCGCCGGCCAGATGGCAAAGGTTCGAAGAGGAAGTGGCCTGGATGTGAGGGGTCTACAATGATTTTGCTAGCCCTTTTACTGACTCTGGACGAGTACAGTTTTTGGAGAGCTGGGGGGGGGGGGGATGTGCCGATGATTCTTCCAGCAGTCCGAACTATCTGCTGTAATCTTCTGATGTCTGATTTCGGAGCTGAGCCGAACCAGACAGTTATAGAAGTGCAGAGGACAGACTCGACGACTGCAGAGTAGAATTGCATCAGTAGCTCCTGTGGCAGGTTGAACTTCCTCAGCTGGCGAAGGAAGTACAACCTCTGCTGGGCCTTCTTCACAATGGAGTCTATGTGGAACTCCCACTTCAGGTCCTGTGAGATGGTAGTGCCCAGGAACCTGAATGACTCCACTGTTGCCACAGTGCTGTTCATGATGGTGAGTGGGGATAATGCTGAGGTGTTTCTCTTAAAGTCCACAATCATCTCCACTGTTTTGAGGGTGTTCAGCTCCAGGTTGTGATGACTGCACCAGACAGCCAGCTCTTTAACCTCCTCTCTATTATAATGGAAATGTATAATAATGAAAAATGGTACGTTTGCAGAATAGAGTTCATGTTTGAGCGCAACATGGTGGGGGCAAGCAGTCTTAAAGATAATAATGGACAACCACTTCACCCCACACCAAACAAAACATTAACCAAAACATACTGCAAATTAATACAGTCCGTGCACCACTTAATCATAAGAGAGGGATGCCTTAAAAAAAGGGAGATTTTCCAAAAGGTGTGATGAGACAGGTGAACACACACACACGCTTTCTGAAGCGCTTGGCCCATATGGGGTCACAGGGAACCGCAGCCAAACCCAGCAACTCAGAGCCTAAGGCTGGAGGGGACACACCCAGGACAGGACACCAGTCTGTCGCAAGACACCCCAAGTGAGATTCGAACCCCAGACCAACCGCAGAGCAGGACCCCGTCCAACCCACTGCACCACTGTGCCACTGTGTCCCCCCCTCCTACAGCGGACAGCAATGGGTTTAAAAACAAATAAAAACTTGCCCTGGCCTATGCTAACATCTACACGGCAGACTGGGAGGAAACTCTATTTATGAAATGCCCAAACAGACCACTCCAGTGCTACAGATACCTGGGTGACATTTTCAGGGTCTGGCACCATGGCCACGAGGATTTTGACACACTCATGAACACACACCACTCCAAAATAACAATAAAACAACACTGAGACACACAGGAAGTAAACTTCCTGGACACCACAGTCCATTACAGTAAACCTCAAGGTGGCTTTAAAAACACTCGAGACCAAGGTTTACTTTAAAAGCACTGACACACACTGTCTACTGCACAAATCCAGCTTCCAGCCCAAACACACCTTCCAGGGATTGATCAAGTCCCAACTCATCAGGTTCCACCGAATATGCTCAGAGAAAACAGAGTTCAACAACACCACCGGAACTCTGTTCCGAGCTCTTAGACCGAGGGAATAGGTTCCGGAGACATATCAAATCACAGACAATGAACTCAACATAGGAAGGCCATGGTAGCAGGGTGACTCACACTGAAAAGGTCATCCCACTAATATAAATAATGTGTCGGCAGAATGATACTTTGGCTCCTTTTCCAAAAAGCGTTATGCTCAATTACAGTTGTATGCTCAACGCAAACCAAACGTGCATCTTAAGGGTGAACACGAATTTACCTTAGATAGAAAGGCAATAATTCCAGTAAATTATTGCACCAGCAAGATGGTGTGTGTTGTGTGCTGCTGTGTGTGCTGTGTGCTTGAAGCAGGGGAGGAGACACAGAGCTGTTTTACCGGGGGCGGGGGGGGGGGGCTTCTTCTGGGCCAAAAGGAAGAGAGAATCCACCCAGTGTTCGATAACTAAGAGTTTAACTCGGCTGGGTGCTGCCCCAGTGCATGCACTTCTGCAGAGAGAATTTCACCAGAGAAGTTTTTTGAAGGATTTGGTCCTGCTTTACTGCCCTTTTCCCTTCTCTATCTACTGCACACTCGGACCGTCTGCTTTCAGACAGGAGGAGATGCTGTGCGACCAATAACGAGTGGACCAGCTTTTGAAAAGCAGCTCGCCAGCATTTTGACTGACATCCCAAACTCTATGAGCTGCCACCCTGCATCCAAAGACTCTCCAACCTTGCCCGAGTTCTCAGCCACAGATATGGGTTTCTACAGAGGACAGACGGGGCACAGCCAACATGAGTACTATCAGAGCCAGACCTACTCACAATCTATGAACCCCTACTCGTACCACCAGTTTAACCCGAACGGAATGGGGGGCCCGGGGGCCTACCCGACAAAGTCAGAATACACCTACAGCAACTCATACAAGCAACACGGGCATTATAAACAGGGTGCTGCAGACACCACCCAAGGACACTGGTAAGTCTGAACTTTCCACAAATATAAACCCATGTAGACTATGATAATGTAATCTTTAATATGAGCTTTCAACATCAGCAAAACATATTCATTTTTCCTTAAACCAGCCCTTGGACTATCAGAGAAAAGCAGCTTGCTTACTAGAGCTTATAGGTTTTCACTGTATCTTACATAGCTTTTTTAACATAGCTTATATGTCCCTATATACTTTATCTGAAAACATATCATATGTCCAATGATTTAAGAATACTCACATTTATTACTTTCGTAGTTTCATTTTGAATACCTCCCCCCCCCCCTTTGGTGAAACTGAAATGTTGAGTGTGTACGGTAGCTGTTGCTAATATGTGGTTCATTTTATCCATCACACCGTATCATATGTATATGCTGCACCTGTACATTGTTTGGAAAGCAAGGAATAGAGAACTCACGTGGTCATGCACACGCTCTCGGTTCAGTCCCTGAATGTGGCAGAATGATGGTGTTATCATAGTCTGTTGAAGACAATGAGGACACACTGGGAGATGTTGGGCCTCTTTTTGGTGCTCCAGATGATCCTGAAGTGCCGGGAGAATTTTGCAATGAAGAAGATGGACTCACACCCACATCACTCAGCATGTACGCTAACTTGATTGTACTTCCGTCCTCTATGTCTTGTCCCTCTGTCCAAACCACTCACCCTATGGGGAACCGGAGCCAAACCCAGCAACTCAGGGCCTAAGGCTGGAGGGGACACACCCAGGACAAGATGCCAGTCTGTCGCAAGGCACCCCAAGGGGGACACTCGAACCCCAGACCCACCAGAGAGCAGGACCCGGTCCAACCCACTGCGCCACCACACCAAGAGGCAAACAAATTAACCCAGTTTATTAAACCTTCATCTCCTAACAACATCACATCACAGAAAGTGCAAAGACACGTGGAGGCCTGGATGGAAAACAACATGTATATACTCCAGGCCCATCATGAAGGCATAATACACACACACACACACAGAAACCCACGTCTGACTTAGCCAGTAAGGCAGAATGGGAGGTGGCGGTGAAGTGGGCAAAAAGTAGATACAGATTACACAAATTAAAAGAAGAAACATTGATCAGAACGAAACCTACGTAACCCCGAACCCTAACTCTTGCCCTAACCATCACCTTGACCCCAGCCCTCACCCTGACCCCTGCCCTCATCCTAACCCTGTCCTCAGACCACACATCATACACGCTCAAAAAGTTTTTTTTTCCTAAAAACATCTCCCATCCACAGCCTACCCCAATCCAAGCATACAAACCTGTCCTGGACACCTAAACCCCAGCCACATCACAAGACATTCACCACAGAAATTTCAAACCCACCTGCAATTCTACACAACACCCACAAGGGAGAGCCATCACTCCACAATGAACATCTCTCTCACACACACACACACACACACACACACACACAGCTTCCTTGAGAGTAAAGAAGGTGGCCCACAGCTCCCTACCCCAATTTAGGTGGGACACGGCCCTTTTTCCACACCTCTCTCTCTCTCACACACACACACACACACACACACACACACACACACACCACACCACACACAC
>NW_021641060.1:0-108773 GCF_900964775.1 Scleropages formosus | reverse complement strand
CAGAGTGCAGGTGTGCCTGGCTAGCTCAGTGGGTAGAGCATGAGACTCTTCATCTTGGGGTGGTGGGTTTGAGCCCTTTGCTCGGTGGAAGGAAGGCTCCCTTCTACAGTGTGAACCCTGTGACTTTGCATGGGGAAAGCTTGGTTTCCCCACCTTGGGCACTGGTGCCTTGTGAAATTGCAGGGTTCCTTTGCAAGTGGGGGAACATGAGTTCTGCAGAGTTGCAAAAACCCATTGACTCCAGAGTTGGATGTGTGGTGAGGTCACCTCTGCTGCAGGGAAATGAATGAATGAGCAGAGGGACCATGTTGCCTTGTAGTGTCTCTGCCCAGTGAGTGAGCCAAGGAAAATGTTATGTTTGGAAGATGCTGGGCTTAAAAATAAATAAATAGATCAATAAACAGACTGATAACATGCGGTGGCTTGAAAAGCAAGTCGAGCAATCCCCTGGGTAGGGCTCGTTGGTCTAGGGGTATGATTCTCGCTGAGGGTGCGAGAGGTCCCGGGTTTGTGAGCCGCCTGCTGTTTTGCGCCCGCGCGGCTCGTTGCGGAGCGGTTAGCCCAAGCTCGCGTCACCCGTCGGCTGCCTGACACCCTGGACCCCCTGCACTTTCGCGTCTCGCCTGAACAGGCCTACGGAGGACCCCGTTGCCGCTGCCTCCTCGCGCCTGCACAAGAAAGGGTCATACGTGACGATGTGGGCTGCTGATTACAGCTCAGCGTTTGGTCTACAGTCCCTTGATCTCTCCCTGTCCCAATCCCCTGCTACTGACAAAGCGGGCAACTGTCTTGACCTTGTGTTTTCCCGCAACTGTGGCTGTCCCGTTCTCTCTGTCACGCCGCTGCATGTCTCTGACCACTTCTTCATTTCCTTTCAACCCTCCCTCACCACTAACTCTTCGTCACTTCCTGCACCCGTTGTCACCCTTCGCCGCAACTTAAAATCTCTCTCACCTTCCTGCTTTGCCTCTGCTACTCTGGCCGCTCTCCCTTCTGCTCCACAATTCTCAGATCTATCTACAGATGATGCCACTAACACTTCCCTCTCTGCCTTGTCTTCCACCCTTGACCCTCTCTGCCCTCTGTCTTCTAGACCAGCACGCCCCATTGCTACCCCGTGGCTGTCTGATAACGTTACGTGATAACAGGACCGAACTGCAGGCGGCAGAGCGAAGATGGCGTAAATCCAAAACTCCATCGGACCTGGATGCTTACCAGTCACTCTTAGCTGCTTTTCAGTCTGCTGTCTCTTCAGCTAAAACCTCCTTCTGCCACAACAAAATGCAGTCTGCATCCAAAAAAACCACACAGGCTCTTTGCCACCTTCTCATCCCTTCTGTGTCCCCCGCCACCTCCTCCTCCCTCTCCTCTCACTGCTGAAGACTTTGCTTTGTTTTTTAGAGACAAAGTCAAAGTGATCACTGATAAATTCTCACCATCAACCTGCCCGGTTCGCGCTGGACCTCCCTGCGAAGCTATCCTCTTCAGCTTCAAGCCGCTCTCCGAATCTGAAGTCGCTGACCTCCTGATATTGCGCAGCGCCACCACCTGCTCGCTTGATCCGATCCCGTCATCACTGCTTCAGGACATTTCCCCGCAACTCTCCTCCTTCATCTCTTCTATCATCAACTCCTCACTCTCCTCTGGCTGTTTCCCAGCTGCCTTCAAAACTGCTCTATCTAATTTCACCTCTGTTAAAAAAATCCTCCCTGGACCCCAACCTGGTTCAAAATTACAGACCGGTCTCTCTCCTCTCCTTCCTGTCCGAAACCCTTGAGCGGGCAGCCTGTGATCAACTCACCCGGAACCATCTCCTTCATGGTTATCAGTCTGGTTTCAAAGTTGGTCACTCCACTGAGACCGCCCTTCTGGCGGTATCTGACCCTCCCCAAGCTGCTAGAGCTGCCGCCCTCTCCTCGGTCCTCATCCTCCTCGATCTGTCTGCAGCATTCGACACGGTAAATCACCGGACTCTACTCTCCTCTCTGAACCAGCTTGGGATCAAAGGTGCGGCACTCAGATGGTTTGAGTCCTACCTCTCTGACAGATCCTATCAAGTGGTCTGGCGGAGCTCTCGTTCTTCTCCTCTGCCTCTCTCAACCGGTGTTCCGCAGGGCTCGGTATTGGATCCTCTTCTTTTCTCCATCTACACCTCCTCCCTCGGGTCCGGCCATAGCCTCCCATGGTTTCAAATACCACTGCTATGCTGATGATACCCAGCTCTTCCTCTCCTTTCCACCTGGTGCGTCAGACATCTCCGTACGCATTGCTGCCTGCCAGTCGGACATCTCTTCATGGATGTATGATCACCACCTCCAACTCAACCTCTCCAGAACAGAGATTCTTTACCTTCCAGCTGGCCTGCCCTCCTGTCACGACCTCTCGATCAAACTGGACAACTCACTCATTTCGCCTAGCTCCTTTGCTGAGAGTCTGGGAGTTACGACTGATGCGAGTCTGTCATTCTCTCAACATATTGAAGCCACAACCCGGTCCTGCAGATACATCCTGCATAACATTCGTAGGATCCGTCCCTACCTCACTACTGACTCCGCCCAACTACTTGTCCAGGCCATGGCGACTTCCCGTCTAGACTACTGCAAGTCTCTTCTGTGTGGCCTTCCGGCTAATGCCATCAAACCTCTGCAGCTTCTACAGAATGCTGCTGCACGAGTTGTGTTTGATTTGCCAAAGCGCTCCCATCTATCTCATCTACTCATCTCTCTGCACTGGCTTCCTATAGCTGCCCGTATCCAAATTCAAAACCCTAGTTGCTGTGTACAAATGCATCAATAGAACTGCTCCCGGCTATTTACAGGACTTGATCAACCGCTACACCCCAGCCAGGCCCCTTCGCTCATCTACTTCTGCTCGCTTGGTGGTCCCGCGCACGAAAGGCGAAGCTCGGAGGTTCTCGGTTCTGGGTCCGTTGTGGTGGAATGACCTTCCCCTGTCACTCAGAACTGCAGAAACTCTGTTTTCAAGAAGGCTCTGAAAACCCACCTTTTCCACATCCACTTTGCCCAAGATCTCTTCAGATCATCTGCGGCGTAACCGTTCTCGCATCGTAACTCCAGAAGCATCCCCAGATACAACCTTTATTCCGCCATTACTCTGGTATTGTGCTACTCATTTGTGTATCTTATAATATTTCATTTAAGAAAAGAAAAAAATGGTCTCGGTATCGGGATTTGTCTGTGTCTTATGCGCCTACTTGAACGATGAACCTCGGTGTAGCAAGTGGTAGGGAACAAACTAGGTTTGCTTGAGACTTTCATGTCTGCAGCTATGTCTCCTTCTCTCACACACTGTGGGAGGAGACCGCACACCCGTTCTGATCGACGGGGCAGCGGTGGAGAGGGTGGGCGGTTTTTAGTACCTGGGGCTCAACATCAGCGAGGACATATCCCGGTCCCAGCACCAGCGACACCGTGGCCAAAACGGCGCGGAAGCGCCTGTCCTTTCTCCGTAGGCCGAACAAGCTCGGCATGCCATCCCGGGTCCGGGCTAATTTCTACCTGGTGCCCAGTCGAGAGCATCCTGACCGGCTGCATCGCTGGCCGGTATGGGAGCTGCTCAGCCCAGCATTGTGAGGAACCGCAGAGGGTGGTGAAGTCGGCACAGCTCATCAGTGGCTCTGAGCTTCCAAACATCCAGGACATCTACGCAGCCAGATGCCTTAAGAAGGCCTGGGTTATCCTAACCCAGGGTTAGGGTTACGGTTAGCTTTAGTTTTCTGTTGTATGAATGGATGTCCCTGAGGAGTTCCCCCAAGTCTGGTCCATCTGGTGTGGGAATGAAAGTGAGCCTTCTTTCCAGAAGTTCTTTGTCAGGGTGAAAGTTTTGGGCAAGTTGACAGTGTTGGTGTGCTCTGTGTTTTCGTCGCACGTCTCCACCCTTAAAAGCTTAACTGGTCCAGCCAGTGTCCGATGGTCAAATGCGCTGTTCCTGTTGTCCACTGTGTTACGTTAAGATGGTTAACTTTAAATAGAAGTTTGTTGATCATCGGTAATGAACTCCCGTGTTGCTCAATGTGTCCGTTGATGGCGTCCAGTGTGTTCTGTTGCTCCCTGAGTAACATGTCTGAGTATTGTATCAGGGTCGTGTGTATGGAGGCATTCGGGAAAGTTTCCCTTGCCGCCCTCCACATGTGCTGTAATCGCTTGATAGCCGTCTTTGTACGCTTGTTGCAGACGGTCATGAAGTCCTGCAGCTAATATCCCCTGTTGTGTCTTGAGGTGTACGTTTGTTTTTTTCTAATATTTTAGCTATGTGAAAGAAGTTGGCCTCTGGGTAGCTGTCTACCAGAACCCCGTTCGACGTGGTGCCTGCGATTCTTCTTATATTTTCATCCCCTGTAATTACGGTCGGTTCCCTTACTTCTAATTCCCACTCTGCAATCTTCCTTTCCGTGGCCGAGTGTCGTGTAGGTGCCCGAAGTGCTACTGCAGTCTGTGGCACCAATTCCTCCTCCGAACTGACAGGGGGGCTCCGGCTCCTGTGCATGTTTCTTACGTTATCTGTTTGCTCCTGTTCCACACCCATTTCCGTCCTGAGTGTTGCACTGCCGTCTATGGCCTGTTCTGCTTTCAGTAAATTCTGTGTCCTTTCCACTATAGTCTGTCTGTTTCCCTCCCCGCTTGTCTGTTTTTCCACAACTCTTCTGCTCTCCGGAAGGGCCTCAACTATTGCTACCTCCTGGGACCTTACGCTGGTGCTGGTTCTTATAGGTCCCGTACGTCTCTGTCCCTTTCCTCCCGTTCCCTTGCCTGTTTCTTCCGTCTCCTTCCCTTTGTCATTCTGTTTATTTACGTCACTGTAGCCATTTTCTGTTTGTTTTGTTTTTCCTTTTGTCCCGCTCTGTCTGTCCTGTGGAGCCCTAGGTGGTGTCCTGCTTCCCTATGTACTTGTGCCATTCTTTTACCTGTCCTACCCATTCCTACTCTGTTCTGTTCTGTGTTTGCTACTTGTGCGTATGTCCGGCAGCTGTTTGGCGGCCCCAGACAGGTTACTGTTCTGACCCTGTCTTTTTCTCTCTGTTTTCCGTTCATTTATTAAGACCCAGGATATGTTTCATTCTGATCAATGTTTCTTCTTTTAATTGGTGTCTGTACATACTTTTTGCCAACTTCACCACCACCTCCCATTCTACCTCACTGGCTAAGTCAGAAGTGGGCTTTTGTGTGTGTATTATGCCTTCATAATGGGCCTGGAGTATATACACGTTACTTTTCATCCAGGCCTCCTTGTTTTTTTTTTTTTTTTTTTGTACTGTCTGTCACGTAATGTTGTTAGGGGATGAAGGTATAATAAATTGGGTTATTTGGAGCTAGGCATAGGGTTGCAGCAAGGGTTATAGTTGGATCTTATGTTTGGATTGGAGCTAGGGTTAGGGTTGGCGCTTAGGTTAGGGCTGGAACTAGGGTTAGGGCTGGAGTGTGAATTAAGGTTGGAGCTAGGGTTAGGGCTGGAGTGTGAATTAAGGTTGGAGCTAGGGTTAGGGTTGGAGCTAGGCTTCGGGTTGCAGCAAGGGTTATGGATGGAGCTATGGTTATGGTTGGAGCTAGGGTAAGAGCTGGATCTATGGATAGGGCAGGAGCTACGGTTACGGTTAAGGTTGGGGCTAAGGTTTTGGCTGGAGCTGCGGTTAGAGCTTAGGTCAGGGTCTGAGCTAGGGTTAGGGCTGGATCTCAGCATAGAGCTTGGGTTAGGCTTGGAGCTAGGGATAGGACTGCAGCTAGGGTTAGGGTAGGAGGAAGGCAAAGGGTTGGAGCTAGTTTTAGGGTTGGAACTATGGATAGAGCAGGAGCTATGGTTAAGGCTGGCGCTAGGGTTGGAGCTTTGGCTAGGGTTGGAGCTTTGGCTAGGGTTGGAGCTAGGGTTAGGGCTGGAGGTACACATAGAGCTTGGGTTACAGTGTGAGCCAGGGCGAAGGGTCAGAGCAAGTCTTTGGGTGTGAGCTTGGGCTAGGGTTGGAGCTAGGGTTAGGGTTAGGCTGAGGAGAGTTATGGACTTCGTTTACACAGTTGTATCTCGGTTACTCTGGCAACACGTGTTCTCTTCCAGGCTGTAACATGTCAGTTTTGTTTTCGGTGTGTTTGTGCATGGTGGAGTGATGCTGGTGAATGAAGCGTTGCTGGGAGGTGTGTAAAGGCGTTATGTATGTGTGTGTGTGTGTGTGTGTGTGTGTGTGTGTGTGTGTGTGTGTGTGTTTATGGAGTGTCCAGTTGTGGGAGTCGCATGTGTTGTCAGAGAATTTTTCTCGTTTTTTGTTTGCGGAGTAATGTCTCCCCCCTTGTGACTCTCGTGTGGAATTGCAGGTAGGTTGAAATTTCTGTGGTGGGTGTGCTGTGATGTGGTTGGGGTTTAAGTATCCAGAGCAGGTTTGTATTCTTGGATAGGGGTAGGCTGTGGATGGGAGATTTTTTAAGAAAAAAGAAAAATTGAGCGCGTATGAGTCGTGTGTGGGCTAGGGCTAGGGTTGGGGTTGGAGCTATGGTTAAGGTTAGATGTAGGGTTTGATTTGGAGCTAGGGTTAGGGCTAGAGCTTGGGTTAGGGTTGGAGCATGGGTTAGAGCTGGAAATATGGTAAAGGTTGGAGTTAGGTTTCGGGCTGGTGTTATGGTTAGGTGTGGAGCTAGAGCTCTCTTGTGTGAGCCTTTCACGGGCAGCAACTACAAGTAGGGCGCACGCGGCACTGGCGCTTGCTTACGGCCATACCACCCTGAATACGCCCAATCTCGGAAAGTAAGCAGGGTCGGGCCTGGTTAGTACTTGGAGGGGAGACCGCCCGGGAATACTGGGTGCTGTAAGCGTGAGTATTATCTGGAAACAGTCACTCTTCAATGTTTCATTTCTGTAGCAGGATTTCACTGGATATTAATTCTCCACCGTGATCCAAATAGGTGATTGCATCACAAATGGCCGCCTCGGTGTTGAGCTCCACAGCTGTTTTACTGTTTTTGTTAGTTTGTCCTGTCTTTAGTCATATTCCTACAATCAGTTTTACCAGGGAAGAACTGCTGAACATTCAGCAGTACACACCACCCAATATTTTACCAGTTTTTGATTTTTGATTATTCTGACATTTCACTGGACATTGTAGTTGGGGGTAGAGGGTGCAGTGGCGCAGTGGGTTGGACTGGGTCCTGCTCTCCAGTGGGTCTGGGGTTTGAGTCCCCCTTGGGGTGCCTTGCGATGGACTGGTGTCCTGTCCTGGGTGTGTCCCCTCCCCCTCTGGCCCTACGCCCTGTGTTACCGGGTAGGCTCCGGTTCCCTGCAACCCTGTATGGGACAAGCAAAGATAATAAACAGTGCAGTTCTGCAACCATTACTAATGATGAACTTATGTTGTTTTTCAATAAGAAATTAGAGAATATCCACGAATCCATAGTGCCCTCTAGTTCGCTCTTAGCCAGCATAAGCTCTTCTGGGTATGATAACATTAGTTGTCCGCACCGTCTCGGTAGCTTCGACGTAATAACCGTTGAGGAAACTACCGTGCCAGTTCGCTCTGTGAAAGGTACTACCTGTCCTTTAGACCCAGTCCCCACTAGAATGTGAGGACCATGTACGAAGCTGGAAAGGCGGCACAGGTGGCCGCAGAAATGAGGGCCTACAGACTTGCCATCTTGGGAATCAGCGAGTCACGGTGGACTGGCTCAGGCCAGAAGAGGCTATCATCGGGAGAAATGCTGCTGTTTTCAGGACACGAGGAAGACAACGCCCCCCCACACCCAAGGTGTGGCTCTGATGTTAAACAAGACAGCCCAGAGAGCTCTCACCGGATGGGAGGCCCATGGACCACGCATCATCATAGCAACCTTTCGAGGCCGGCCAAAAAACACATGGCGACGCCACCTGGATGCAGAAGCCAAGAGGATGGGCCACACCTGGGGAAAACTGGAAAAACTGGCCCAGGACAGAGATGCCTGGAGAGCCCCTGTTGACGGCCTATGCCCCAAGAGGGGTAGTAGGCATAAGTAAGAAAGTAAGTGCCGGACTCCAGTGCCGCAGACCATGGCATCCTACTGAGTAGACTTGAAAACCCGGTTGGCCTAAGAGGCCCCCTTCTGAAGCGGTTTGACTCGTATTTAGCCAACCGTGAGCAATTTTGTACTAAAATCTGTTGACTGCACCCCCTTCATCTCAACTATGGTTCAAGTATGGTGTGCCGCAGGGCTCTGTGTTGGGGCCATTACTGTTCTCACTCTATATGTTACCACTGGGTGACATTATTCGCAAGCACAATATGAATTTCCGTTCGTATGCCGCTGGCACACAGCTATATGTATCGTTTGAACCTGATGATCCATCACGTGTGGTGTCTTCAGCTAATTGTTTTACCAGTATAAAATTACGGATGTGTTAAAAAAAAAAAAAAAAAAAAAATCTACATCTCTAAATGCCAGTAAAACAGAGGTACTTGCGGTGGGAGGCGATGGCAAAACTCTCGACATAATCACGCCAGTCTTTTACAACAAATGCTATTAGCTTCAAGCGTACGGATTGTGTCGAGGATTTGGGAAGCTGTCATTTGAATCTCATGTAAGTGCTTTGACTAAGTCGTGCTTCCTTCAGTTAAGAAACATAGCTAAGTTACGGCGATTCCTATGCAGCTGTGATGCTGAGAAACTGGTTCGTGCTTCTGTTTCAAGCAGGCTGGACTACTGTAATGCTTTATTATCGAGCTGTCCATACGATACTGTATCCAGGCTACAGTCGGTACAAAATGCTGCTGCAAGAGCTGTCGCTAGAACTAGGCAGTACGACCGTATGACACCGCTACTTAAATCGTTACGTTGGCCCCGGTCGCATTTAGACTTAATTATAAAATCCTACTTTTGACCTGTATGGCAATACATGGCATTGCTCCTGCATACCTTTGTGAGATTATTGATTCTCATATCCCAGGATGATACCTTTGTTCACTGGATGCAGGTTACCTTAAAGTGCTTGTGATCAATAAGACCTCAGTAGGAGGTCGTGCCTTTCGCTACTGAGCGCCTGAACCGTGGAATACTTTGCCAGTTACCGTCAGAAATGCCCCGTCTGTTTCTGCCTTCAAATCTAGACTAAAGACTTCTTACACGTTCACTCAGGCATTCCACCTCGAAATATAATTCCGCTTGCCTGTGTTTGTTTTGACCACCTTCATACAAATGCATATGTAGCACACCGAGGCGGCCGGGGAAGGGGGCGGAGATGGGGACGAGGCAGTCGCAGCTGGGGTTGATTGCACTCCCTATTTCTTCACCTGTGCCCAGCAGTGAGTGAGAGAGACGGAGGAGGAGAGCGGATCCACGCAGACGAGCATGAGCGCGAATTCGAACCCGAGCCCGGAGGCGATGCCGCCCGGACCGACCCAAGGGCCCTCGCCCCCCTGATCGGCACGAAGCCCATCCTGCCAGTTTCCTCCTACCCCCCCTTTTCCATCCCCTTCCTTCTCCCTGATCCGTGACTGAACAAAACCCCTTCGCAGACGGGCACCGCGTCCGTGGTCACCTGCCTCGTCTGTTGCGGTCGTGCCGAAACCCGGGAGCCGGCGAGACGGACAGAGACCAGCTGGAGCGCATTCTCCAATGGATGCAGCTGCAGCAGCAGGAGTCGCTGGACGCGATCGTAGCGGTCCGGCTCGCAGAGCGCCGGGCCCTGGTGGAAGCCCTGGCCACCCTCGTGGACCGCCCGATCCATATCCTTATCCATAACCCTAACCCTAACCCTATCCGAATCACTTTCCTAGAACAAACGGTCACTTTGCGGCTATCCCTGTCCCTGTCACTGTTTTCAACCCAACCTCAAACCCGAAACCTGTCCCTAACCCTACACCTATCCCTATCCCTTTCCTCAACCCTCTCTCTGACCCTAAGCCCCCCATCCTTATTCTTATTCCCATTCCTATCCTTATCGCCATATCAGAGTCCAGTTAGGGAACTTACTTTCCAGGGGGTGGAAGTCGCTGAGGTAGTTGGAAAGCTCCACAGTGGCAAAGCAGCGGGGTGGGGCGGACGAGATTTTCCCGGAACTGCTTAGGGCCCTGGATGTTGTGGGGCCTGTCATGGCTGACACGCCCGTGCAATGTTGCACGGACCTCGGGGACGGTGCCTTTGGATTGGCAAACTGGGCTGGCGGTCGCCGTCTCTCAGAAAGGGCACGGGAGAGCGTGTTCCGGCTATCGGGGTATCGCACTTCTCGGCCTCCCGGGGAAAGTCTATGCCAGTGTGCTGGAAAGGAGGCTCCGGCCGACAGCTGAACCTCACGTTGAAGAGGGGCAATGCGGGCTCCGTCCGGGCCGTGGAGCAGCGGAGCAGCTTTTTACCCTCTCGCCGATAACTGAGGGGGCACGGGAGTTCGCTAATCCAGTCTACACGTGTTGCGTGCACTTGGAGGAGGCCTACGGCCGCGTTCGCCGAGAAATTCCGCGCGAGGCAGTTCGGGAGTACGGGGTGCCGGGGCCACTGCTGAGGGTCAATCGGCCTTCGCAACACACCGAGCGAGAGCCGCGTCCGCACACTCGGCATCAATTCAAGCCCGTTCAGCGTGGCTGTTGGACTCCGCCGAGCTTGCGCCTTGCCCCCCGCACCCGCTTGTGGTCTTCATGGGCAGCACATCAAGGCGTGGCCGAGGTCAGGAGGAGGGCATTCTGCGTGAGGGCCGGAAGGTGCTCTGGTACCAAGTACACTTATGAGCATCCTTGCGTTCGAACATGGTGTTTGTTATGGACAAGCCACGACTAGCACAGAAGTCCAATAACATTTCACCATTCGGGTTCAGATTGGGCAAGCCGTTCTTCCCAATCACCCTCCCCCGCCAGATTTTCCAGTCCTTGCCAACGTGAGCGTTGAAGTCCCCCGGTAGGACTATGGAGTGTGTAGGTGGGGTCCTGTCCAGAACCCCACCCACCTTCTCCAAGAAGGCCGAATACTCTGAGCTGCTGTTTGGTGCATTAGTGAGCACACAACAGTCAAAGTCTTCCTCTCTGCGACCCTAAGTCGCATTGAGGCGACCCTCTCGCCCACCGGGGCAAACTCCAACTGTATGGCAGCCAGCCGGGGGCTTGTGAGTGTCCCCACGCCCGCCCGGCGCCTCTCGCCTCATGCAACTCCTGAGTAGGAGAGGAACCACCCCTTATCGAGGAGTTTGGTTCCAGAGCCAACACTGTGAGTGGAGGTGAGCCCAACTATATCCAGTTGGTATTTCTCAACCTCCCGCACCAGTTCCGGCTCCTTCCCCCCAAGCGAGGTGACATTCCACGTACCAAGAGCCAGTTTCCGTCGCGAGGGGCTACGACGCCATGCGCCACCCCGCTCCCTCCTGCTCCCTCCTGCCGCCTCCCGCTGCCAGGTATACATTGCACCGGACCCCCATGCCGGACCTTGCAGGTGGTCCCCCCACGATGCCTTTTTGGGCTGAGCCCGGCCGGGGTACGTGGGCTGCCCGGCCACCAGGCGCTCGCCTAGGAACACTACCCCCAGGCCTGGCTCCAGGTGTAGGTCCCGGTGACGCTATTCCGGGCAGGGTAAACGATCTCGTGTTTACCTTTTCCATGGAGGTTTTTGGATCGTGTTAGTCTGGATCTTCACTCCAGACCTGTTCGCCTTGGGAAACCCTACGAGGAGCATAGTGTTCCTGACGATGTAGGTCTGGAGTTCCCTAGATCACACGAGCCCTTCCACCACGCCAAGCGCCCACTTATACTAAGGGCCTGGGTAGCTCAGTTGGTAGAGCATCAGACTTTTAATCTGAGAGTCCAGGGTTGAAGTCCCTGTCCAGGCGTAATGTTCAGTGTTCATCTGAGACTCTGTAAAGTCGGAAGTATGTATGCAGTAGTGTCACCTTTGAGTAATAATGTAAGTTCTGATGTGTAAGGAGCAGCTGTACACTCTCTAACTCAACAGCAGTGAGGAGTTTTGTTATTTTTTTAAATTAGAATTTTATTGTTGATTAACTTATTTATTTTATTTTCCCCTCTGTTTTGTTTCGCACCCGAGGAACCGCTCTCTCTTACCCCTCACTTTTTCAGGCTCCAGTGAGGGCTGCCACCTGGAAGCGCAATTATTCTCTGGGAACAGTCACTCTTCAATGTTTCATTTCTGTAGCAGGATTGCACTGGATTTTAATTCTCCCCCGTGTTTAACACTTTTGTGACTCCAGGTGTTTATTCAGAACAGTTTATTCTTCTCTTGAGTCTCTTTTTGTCCCGTTTGGTGCGTGATTTTAATGTGTGACATCGATCGCGTATACTGAAAGTCATGACTGCTTTTCGTTGGACTCTCGTGAGCATTTCACAAGAGAGAGGCAAAAGTGCGCTCCGCTTTGTGCGGCCAAAGCCCAAGCAGGCGTCACATGCTCGAGCGTTCTTTGCGTGAGCCTTTCACGGGTAGCAGCAACAAGTAAGGCATCGGTGGCACACCTACTCGTTTGCAGCTCTACCGCCCTGACTACATCCCGTCTCGAAAGCTAAATAAGGTGGGGCCTGTTATGTACTTGGGTGGGAGACCGCCTGGGAATACCAGGTGTTGTGAACTTTTTTTTTTTTTAAATATAATTTTACTATTGATTTACTATGTGGTGGCGCAGTGGGTTAGGCCGGGACCTGTTCTGCGGTGGGTCTGGGGTTCAAGTCCCGCTTGGAGTGCCTGGTGACAGAATGACGTCCTGTCCTGGGTGCGTCCCCTTCCCCTCTGGCCTTGCTCCCTGTGTTATCGGGTAGGCTCTGGTTCCCTGCAACCCCGTATGGGGCAAGGGGTTTTGAAACTGTGAAATGTTTTTTTTTTTTTTTAAAAGAAGAAAAAAAAAAAAAAACAACTTACAACACCCGGTATTCCCGGACGGTCTTCCATCCAAGTACTAACCAGGCCTGATCTTGCTTAGTTTCCGAGAACAGACAACTTATTAACTGTCTATTTCTGGAATTTTCCATTTAGCTTTTTTTAGACCACAGTTAACCGCAGGTAACTGGAAACCGCTGTGTTGTTTCTTTGTGGTCAACGAACACAGAGCAGAGCGTCCAGAGCCAGGCAAAGCGTCCAGAGCCAGGCAGAGCGTGGAGTCACACACCAGTTGCTGAGACGGCGTCTTTGGAAAGAATGGAATCCCTGTTCAACGCAAGTTCTATTCTGAATGTATTGTCTGACGGCACACCTGTGTGTTATGTAACATGTTTTGTTTGGTTGCACCTGCTGACATTTTAGAAACAGTTCATTTGCTTGAAATGCGTAACAAATAATGACTTGGTGCGGAAAGTCCGCGATTTAGAAGAGCGCATTAAGAATTTGATTTCTATACGAGAAACGGAGAGTTGGTTGGACTCGGTGTGTCCCGATGCCTCCGTAGTGTCGAACTCGGCGTCGACCCTTACAGGCCCCAGTACAGCTAATGAGAAGCCGGGTACCCCGGAGCGCTCTCACGGCGACTGGGTCACGGTTCAGAGTAAGAAGTCGAATAAAGCGAAGCCGAAGCTACGGGTTCCTGGTTTGGGTTCTCCCGTCCAAACCCAAAATAGATTTTCGGCTCTAAGCAGTTCACCTAATAATAATAATAATAATAATGTGCTCATTTTGGGATATTCGGCTGTCGGAAATGTTAAGGTCCGGGGGCCTGGGAATCGAAATGTAAATGTAAAGGTAAAGTGTTTCTCACGCACACGTGTGTCCGACGTGAAGGCTCGTGTCAGTTCTCTGGCCGATAATGCCGTGTCGACTATGATGGTGCATGTTGGTGGTAATGATATTCGTCATCAGCAGTCTGATGTGTTAAAGAGCCGATTTATTTCTATGTGTAACAAGGCCAGAAGGAAATGTCGTAATCTAATAGTGTCTGGTCCTTTACCTAGACTCTTCATGGGGGACATGGTGTACAGTAGATTGGTGTCTCTTAACAGGTGGTTAGAGACGTGGTGCCGCTCCGATCGTATATCATTTGTTAATAACTAGGATGGTTTCTGGGAATGGCCCAGGTTTTTCACGCGTGATGGTGTACACCTCAGCTGGAGGGGTTCATTTATTCTGTCCCAGAACTTGGCCTGCAAGTTGGGAAAGAACAATCAGAAGCCCTTTCTAAACTCTGTAGCAATTAAAGACAGTAACTGTCAAGTTAATCTTCCAAAACTTCAACGTGGTTCTATGATTGAGTGCTAATAATGCTGGCTCGTGAACCAGGTCCCTCTGTGAGACTTCTGCGTCAACAATGCGGACGGCCCACTTCTTTAAGAGACCCTTACGCAACATTCTGCACGCAGAAGAAACGAGTTTATCTGTTCTTCCAGATGTTGCACTGCAAGATTCACAGCCTTCTGATAATCAGAGAGAACAAGAAAAATGTAGTTTTGCAGCCTTGTATGGCAAAGGCATTTGGACAGAAGGGTCTAATTCCTAAATCTTAAAGGAGAACAACATGACCACTCCAGTGGTATGTTGACCGAAATCCATAACACAATGGCTGGGGTCAGAAAAAAAGACTCCAGAGACTGGCAATGGAGCAATGAAAGACACCTACCTGCATGGCGGTTCCGAAGGCATGACCAAAGTCAATTCCGATCATTCCTCCTGTCTCCATGTTGATCAAGAAGTTGGACAAATGGCGGTCTCCGATGCCTAAGAGCCAGTGACTAACACACGAGGGCATGTGACGCCGTGAAGTGGGACCTCAAGAAAAGGAAGGCCTCTGGTGATGTGCTCATCTTGACGAAAGTTCTCCTGAACAATGGAGACACTCAAATCAATGGTCAGAGGCTTGCGGATCATTCCGGTAAAGCCCGACTTCTCTTGTGTCTAGAGCTGTGACAGTCTGCCTTGGGTTGGTAAACAGAGTTGGGTTTGGCAAATTGGTGGAAGACCAGAAAAAAGAAAAAATGTTTCTGTGAGTGGTTCTGTTTGGCCAGTAAGGAATGTGAAGTACAGTGACAGTGGGAACCATCAACTGAATCATATGTAAAACCACGGTTCTGCATTTCTTCTGATCAACATCACCTCATCATCCTTTGTATTAGAATGACTTAAAATTCTTACCCTCATCCCCTAAACCAATCGTTATCTGTGCTGGTCCAGTGAATGTACTTAACTGATGTGAAGCTCTTAAAAAGAGAAAAAAAAAGTACGTACCCACACTGTATTTCTGCAACTTAGTTTCTGTTGTTACTGGGATAATGTTGAATGCTCGCCTTAGAAGATCCTCTGGTACAAGATTCTCTGTTTTCCTGAAATTGGCTACAGTCTCATCTCGTTTGGCTTTCCTTTGAGATATAAGATCATTCAATGAGAATCAAAACCATAGTAAAATGAAGAGAAACGCCAAAGATCCTGCCAAGGATACACAGCTATACTAATACATTTTACAATACTGGCACAAGTTTAATGAAGTCATTTAAAATTCTGAATGAGACTTTTTAAAAATATTATTTAAGTCTTTTTTTGTTCATCTTTATCAAGAGTGCTAAAAATTGGAAGTTATATGTCACGTTTAAGTTCAGGCTCACAAACAGAAAAATTAACAGAAAAATAGTTCTAAAGTGAGGCAGATGACTGAAGGGCTTTGCTGTAGCCATACGTATACTCTACATATATATATATATATATATATATATATAAAGCAATACTAATGCAACAGTATTTGCTTATAAGGTTCCAGATAGCACAGCGACCCTACAGTCTTCCCAGCCACATTGTCCAGCGAGGTCTCAAAGGCGTCCGCAGTAATGCGGTCATTGTACCAGTCTGTTGTGGTGAAGAAGGAGCTGAGTCGTAAGGCGAAGCTCTCAATTTGCCGGTCGATCTACGTTCCTACCCTCACCTATGGTCATGAACTTTGGATGATGACCGAAAGAATGAGATCGCGCATACAAGTGGCAGAAATGAGTTTCCTCCGCGGAGTGGCTGGGCGCACCCTTAGGGATAGGATGAGGAGCTCTGTCACCCGGGAGGAGCTCGGAGTAGAGCCGCTGCTCCTCCGCATCGAGATGAGCCAGTTGAGGTGGCTCGGGCACCTGTTCCGGATGCCTCCTGGGGAGGTGTTCCGGGCATGTCCCACTGGGAGGAGGCCTCGGTCAAGAGGCAGCAGCACTCACCGCGATGCTACCAAGTGTCTCCGTGGGCTTTACAAGGCAAACAGTTAAGGCAGTCAAGATGACATTAACCACTTTTTTTAGTGTGTTTCCCTTCCTGGTGGACACAGGGGTGACGAGATCCACTCTTAGAAGACAGGAGATGCCGTGGTTCCTGCAAATGGAAACCGGATCTGCCTCATGGGAGCATCAGGAATAACACAAAGCCTCAAAAAAACAGACCCACTGCGCGTGGGAGTGACAGAAGACATTGCTGTGACTCACCGTTCGGTTCTCCTTAGTAACCGCTGTCCGGTGAAGCTGCTGGGCCGCGACCTGCTTGCGAAGCTCGGGGCAACTGTCACCGTGACCGAAGAAGGTGGCAACATCGCATCTCCAGTATTGGGACTGTTGTCTCTGCAGGTGTTATCGCAGTACACCGCTTGGCTGCTGGATGATGACGCGCTGCGGTGAGGTAAGGGTGCCTCCCAACTTGACACAGCCCACACGGTTGCACTGCACAGCACGCTTCTTTGCCAAAGAAACCGTAGAGTATCGACAAGAGTCGCATGAGTTTCCGGCAAACAAACTTGAGGAAGAGAGAATCATTATGTCGGATTTGTTCCTGACAAAGTGCCCCGCTGCAGCCTCTTTCGTTCTGATCCCGGCCCAAAGTAGGTGGTACAAATGGGATTGAGTTCCGCATATATCACTGGGGAAGACAGGAAACTCAGAATGGAAAGATTTGGGCATTTAAGGTTGAAGGCATCGACTCACCTGTAAACACCATAGCAGTGTGGTACCGGAATAATCTCCTGTTACAAGATGACAACGAGGGGGACCATATGCAACCATGTCGTGTGAACGTTTGGTGTGAGAAATTGTTCGTTCAAGTGTGGTGTGAAAATATGTTCAAGTAGTCAATATTTTCAAGTGCTTAATATGTTCTAAAGTGATGTAAGAGTTAAGACGTTCAGAAAATATATGCTGTCCGTTTAACGCAGTGGAGAAACGTTGATAGGGAAAACAAAACACAAAGAAATTTGAACCTTTAGTTGCGTCCCAGCAGACTTCTAAAACAGGGACAAACTGTTTGGAGGGACGTAGAAGACCGGCAAATAGAAAGCTTTGCCTTACGGCTCATCTCCCCCGTTCACCACTACAGTCCAATACAGCAACCGCTCCCACCTCACTTGTGAATAAGACTCCAAGATGCTTCAACTCCTCCACCTGGAGCAAATTTTCTCCCCTCACCTGAATGAGGGGGGCAACACAACCTTTTTCCATGAGAGAAGCATGGATTCAACCTTAAAGGGGCTGATCTTCATAACAACCACATCCATATCAACATATCTACTCCATAACCTTTTTGGTTCACTGGTTTTCTTTTTTTACCCCCTCCACCAGACGCTAAGGAGACTACTACCAACACATCCTTTCCACCCCAGATGGGACTCGAACCCACAATCCCTGGCTTAGAAAGCCAGTGCCTTATCCATTAGGCCACTGGGGCTAAACTTAGCAGAATGGCTAAAGGAAGTGTAAATGAAGAGGAACACCACAGTAACGCTTGGTTCTTACATTTTCAGTAATGCCTTTCAGTTTAACTGTGAAGCCAGAACACACTAAAAACTCCCAAGTGTTGTTCCAACAACAAGGTGTCGCCTGCCTTATGACACTGTGGCAAACGGATGTGTACTTAAGAAGAAAGGAATTATATCATGCGGGCATATGAACTAGAAATGGATAACAGAGTGTTAATTGAACCGCGAGCGACTTTGCATCGTCATGGCAATACAGAAACGCGGATGTGTCTTGCGGAAGAAATTCGACATGACTCAAACAACGGACCCAAGATAGGAGAGAGTATCTTACTTTGTCTCTCCCCAGCTGGAGAGAGAGTCCCTCGTCCCCTGTGCTGGACTCAAGGGAGTCTCCCCGAGCATCCAAAGCACACTCCTTACATACGTCTAGAGGCGCATGCTAAGTGCACGCACGCGCGCACACACACACACAAATAGTCTTAACCGCTTGCCTCATACAGGGTTGCAGGGAGCCAGAGCCTAACCCAGCAACTGAGGGCATAAGGGGACACACTCAGAACAGGACACCAGTCCATCGTAAGGCACCCCAAGCAGGACTCAAACCCCAGATCCACTGGAAAACAGGACCTGGTCCAATCCCCACTGTGCCACTGCACCACTGCGCCACTGTGCCACTGCACTAGTGCACCCCCCTCTCATGCTAAGCATATGGTGGCATTTCTCATTGGCTTTCTCTCTGCATGATCAGCGCGTGCTCAGCTCGTGTTTGCTTCGAATTTGTTACTTACTTATCTGGTACGTTCCCTACAGGCTAGAGTGAGCTATGCACATTAACCTTATTTATTTTCTTGTTTTTTCGCTACCAGCCAGTGTCTGGTTAGTGTCTGAGTTGGGGGCGCAGTTTCGGTACATTCCTGCTTCTTGCGCAGCGGGCTTTCTGCAGCAGTCATGGAACAAATCAGTTGCACAAAATTGCACAATTTTCTTTTTTTTTTTTTTTTCTTTTTTTTTAATATAAAGTGGAGGGAACTGTTTGGTGGGGCGTGAGGGGTATGTGGGGTTTTGGGAGGGATGGAGTACTGGTGGCGTGGTTGGTTTGTGTCCAGCCCCCCTTGATTTTGGCACAAGGGGTTGAACATCTTTCCCTGTGTATTATTGCATGTTGGTTCTAGGTGACTAGTGACTGCTGTGAGCAGGGCAGCTGGTGGCATGGGAAAGATCGTGTGACAGCAAGGAGAGACTGCTGGCAGGAGGGAACAGACCCCACTAGGGGCTGACATGGGCTAGCAACCTGTGTCAGCAGCATCTTGTGCTTTTGTGTAGCAGGAGGTGCGCCCTGTTTAAGCTACAGACACACAAATGTTTTCAATACCCCAAGAGTCAGTGAGAGCAGGGGTGGAAGACGACTCATCGGCGGATATAACGGCTTTAGACCTTGACGTGAACTTGACGGGGGGGAAAGCATGAACACAACCACGCCAAGTAGGGGTGGATCGGTGCTGCAGGTGTGTATTTGTGGCTGGAGGAAGGTGACTTCAGTGAGAGGCCTAAGAATTCATCAAGGCAAGAAGAAGTGTTTAGGGGGACGAGGCAGGGGCCCCGCATTGATCGCCACGACCTACGGAGTGGTCCAGATAAGTCAGGTGAAGTCCAGGGGCAGGTTGCACACCAAACACCACAGGACATCAATACCTCTGTCTTAGAGGAGACAAGACCAAAGATGGATGCACAAGGCAGCATCGATCATGGAGAGGATGCGGGGCAGATGATACCAAGATGAGAACAAAAACCTAAGGTGAGATGGCCAGGCGCCACTGACTGTAAGGAGTGGACCTCTAAAAACAATGACTTGAGAGGGATTTTAAATGGCCTGAAGGGTACGGCTGAGTCTAAGATAAACCAACTGGGTGAGATTATATACGACTATGGGAAGAAGAGGTTTGAGGTGTTCGAGAAGAAGCGTAAGGGTGAGCAGAGCATGTTAAGGTCAAGACGGCAGATGGAAATTGAGAGGTTGATTCAGGAAAGAAGAGACTTAAAAAAGCTTTGGAAACGAGCAGATGAGGAAGGTAGAAGTGGCATTAATATTTTGCAGGAAGAATTGAAACGTAGATTGGTAGTGTTGAGGAGAGCGGAAAAGCTTAGATTGAGGAGGAAGAAGAAGGAGCAAGCTATGGTGGCAATTTTTAAGGACCCATTGAAATTTGTGAAGTCCTTGCTTGAGCAAGAGAAGTCTGGTTGTTTAAATGTTCAAAGGAGGGAGTTGGAGAGCTGTCTGCTGGAAATGCACACCGATGGTGAAAGTGAGAGGGTTTTTAAAGTACCTGCAGATATTCCTCCATCAGGGGAGATCGTGGCACAAACGGACATGTGTCCTCCAAGGTTGAAAGAAGTACAAGAGGTGGTGCGGCGTGCGAGGGCAGAATCTGCACCAGGACCCAATGGGGTTCCTTAATGGGTTTATAAAGGTGCCCGGATGTTTTAAAGTTTTTGTGGAAGCAGATGGTGGTCGTATGGAAAAAAGGTATCATTCCAAAAGAATGGCGGCGAGCAGGAGGGGTGTTTATACCCACAACGAGAAAGATGAGGTAGAAATAGGGCAATTCAGGCCAATGTGCCTTCTTAATGTTGAAGGGAAAATATTTTTTAGTGTTGTGGCGCAGAGGTTGCCTGCATATTTGTTGGCCAGCAACTTAATTGACACATCTGTGCAGAAAGCAGGAATTGCGGGTTTTTCAGGCTGTTTAGAGCATTTTTGTATGATCTGGCACCAGATAAAGGAGGCCAAGATGGAAGGTGAAGACCTCCACGTGATTTTTTTGGACTTGGCGAACGCCTTTGGTTCAGTGCTGCATGTTTTGTTGTGGAGGGCATTTGTTTTTTTTTTTAAAGTCCCAGAGTGTATTACGAGACTGGTTAAGCTGTATTTTGAAGACATCCAGTTTTATTTTTGTACCAAACAATACACCGCAACTTGGCAGCGGGTTGGGGATTGACATAATGGCCGGATGCACAATCTCGCCTCTGGCTTTTACCATGGCTATGGAGGTGATAATAAGGGCGTCGAGATGGGTGGTTGGGGATATGAGGCTGAAGGATGGTTCTCGCCTTCCGCCAATCAGAGTGTATATGGACGATATGACTGTGCTTACTACTACTGTCCCATGTACTCGTCGCTTATTAATGAAGTTCAATGGAAATCAAAAGTTGGCCGGACTGAAAATTAAACCTAGCAAAGTGTAGGAGCTTGTCAATAGCTAAAGGAAAGTTATCGCAGGAGAATTTCCAGATCGATGGAGAAAAGGTTCCGTCAGTGGCTGAAAGGCCAATTAAAAGCTTGGGTCGATGGTATGATTCCTCACTCAGCGACAGGGAGCAGGTTAAAAGATTAAGGGAGAATGTAGTGCAGGCAATTAATAGGATTGATTAATCTTTTTTACCAGGGAAGCTGAAGGTTTGGTGCCTGCAGTTTGGTTTGTTGCCTCGTATTAGATGGCCGCTAACTATATACGAGGTTTCTATGTCAGGGGTTGAAAGACTGGAAAGGCTTATGAACAAAGCTATTAGGAGAGGGTCTTGGAATTACCGCTGACTAGTCTTGTGGAAGAATTCAAGTGTGCCAAGGTTGGCTTGGAATTAACATTGTCAAGCACAAGAGACCCAGTGGTGAGATCGATTCCTGTAAGTTTAAAAACAGGATGTAAGTGGGATCCACGGGAAGCTGTTGCGCATGCACAGACAGCGCTTGAGCACAGAGATGTGGTCGGTCAGGTGCAGGTAGGTAGGGCGGGGCTTGGTGCCGGCGATCGAATGAAGTTGCGGAGTAAAGCTAAGTTGCCGGAGAGGGGAAAGATGGTGATTGGTTTTATCCGCGAACAGGAAGAGGAGGCGAGGCGGGTAACTGCGACGCCACATGGTGTGCAAGGGCGATGTTTGGCTTGGGAGCATGTGGAGAAACGGAAGATCAGCTGGCGTGATCTGTGGGCGATGGACGCCGGTCGTATTAAGTTTCTCATCGGAGCCACCTACGATGTTCTCCCTACTCCACAGAATCTTAATCGCTGGGTAGGTATGGAGCCGACTTGCAGCTTGTGTGGTGGTATAGCCTCTTTGAGGCATATTTTGTCTGCATGTAAGGTTAGTTTATCTCAGGGAAGATATACTTGGAGGCATAATGAAGTGCTAAAATCCTTGGCATGCTTGTTGGAGAACAAGCGGGTTGAAGTCAATCCACTCCCGTGTTGCGGGAGAAATAAGGTAATTTCTTTTGTGCGGGAGGGGGAGAGCGTTGCATGCCACGCGAGTGGACGCGGCGGTACGTGTTTTAAGTGGGGTGACGTGCGAGACTGGAAGTTGGTAGCGGACGTGGGAAAACAGCTGCAGATGCCGCAGTGCATTGCGGTCACGGCCTTGAGACCCGATATTGTCCTGTACTCCGAGGGCGCACGGATAGCGTGCTTCATTGAATTAACGATGCCCTTCGAAGATGCATTAGAAGATGCCTTTGAGAGGAAGAAACTGAAGTACACTGAGTTGGCTGGTGAGGTGAGGGAGCGAGGCTGGCAGTGCGTTATTAGACCGGTGGAGATTGGTGCAAGAGGGTTTGTTGCAAAATCAACCACGTCGCTACTGTTGGATTTTGGTTTCAGGGGTCAGTCGTTAAGAGCAGCGATTAAAAGCTTGCCAGAGGTAGCAGAAAGATCCAGTCAGTGGTTGTGGAGGCAGCAGGGTGTTTGGGGGAAGCACACCTGAGTGGGGAGTACTCGCCTATGTGAACATCAAATGGTTCGAGTTTTGTTGTCACTTCCACATGCTGATGTGGTGTGTTGGTTGGTGTGTTGGTGGTCAATGTGTGGCTGGGGTGGGAGGTCTTTTGGTGGATGGAGTCACCGGGATGGCACTGCGGGCATGGAGGGGGGTGGGTCTGGGACGCCAGATCTTGCCGTTGAGCCTTCTGGAGGTGCTCACTCTTCTGACTCAGATTCTTCTTCACGAGGTTCAAGTTCACGAGCTTTCTCGCCTAGCTCGTCCCGGTCGGGTATTAGGGCACAATCATATTCGTCGTTTATCCCCTGTGCCATTGCTGTAGTCGTGAACGTTGTTTCAGCAATAGCAGCCTTAACACACGACAAACAACACATCAATAACAGGAAGACGGATAAAATAGCAAGAAGTATTCATAATAAGAGAGTTTCAATAGACCACCCCACCAGCTGCTTATTCCTAGCCAGTCCCAGAGTTCGTCACCGTTCTTAAAATCACGAAACTGAGAACCAACTTCCATAACGTTACCCGCCAACGAGTTTATACGCTCGGAATTGCCCGGGACATACGTGCAACATTCTGATCCGACGTTAACGTTTATTCATTTAGCACACGCTATTTCTCCAAAGCGACTTCCAAGGAACTCTATGTAGTGTCATCAGCCCACACACCTTATTCACCAAGGTGACTCGCACCGCTAGATACACTACTTACAATGGGTCACTCATCCATACATCAGTGGAATACACTCACACACTATGGGTGAACCACACTACACGCTACAACAGCACATGTTGCTCCTTCTGCGGCCAGAGGATAATCTACTGCCATTCGCCTTTGCATAGCAACAGCATTAATGTCCTTAAGGCTCTCAGTCGTACCGTTGGCTATTTCTTCCGATGCTTGTGCTGAATAGAGCGTCTGCCGAGCAGCTTTACCGATACCACGCGTTGGGAACAATACCAGAAAATATCTCTCCCGTTTCAGAAAGTCCAGTTTTCACCAAGGGGGGACTATTTCTCCGATAGCGGAGGAGACGAGAATCTGGACGCCACGGAGGTTGGGACAACTTTCGAACGTGGGGCACTACATAGGACAAATAACAGGAACCTCCGGACTGATTCTTTGGAAGCCATGGCTAGGCGCATTTACCACACACCCAGAAAGTACCGTTTGGTAAAATAAGTCACCGTGAAGGTAACACTAAAGGTATTTTCCTGCGTACCGCTGGACATTGGAAGAAGCTGTTGCGAACTATCAGGGCTTGTTTGCCTGGCCATGTAGGTGCATTTAGAACTACCCACACGTGTGACAGAGCCAGGCTGACTTCTGACGACACAGATCGTTCCATTCAGGTTGGCTCTAAGAGTCACGTAAGGGTGTAATTTGTCTTTAGTCAAATTCGGCGTGGAAAAGTCGCGATAGTATCCCAAGGAGACAGGATTACCCGGTTGGCTCACACTAAATATTTTACTGTTAGAGGCCTCACGCGGAGTGGCTATGAGTGTACGAATTGCTCATACACTTTTCCAGAAGTCACCGGTGCCGTGTAACAGGACACCGCGATGCAAAGCTGCTGTGGGGTAAAGGTTCGGGAAACGGCTCCATCCACAAAACCCTAGGGGTAAAGGCATGAGTGGTAGTCCAGATGACACTGATTTTGGCACATGAGTACAGGCCCAGCAACTGGTGCTATTGTCAGCAGCTGCATAACCCTTGATCAGAGCCAGGAAAGCGCTGACGCCATGCGAGCCTTCCTCATGTAGATGGGGACAGTTTGCGTCCCCCGTGGATTTCGTCGGCTTGCGAAGGAACCCTGCAAATTTCACGAGGCGTTTGTTGTCGAAGAGGGAAAGCCGCATTTCTTCCCACGCCAGGTTGCAGGGCTCACACTGCAAAAGAGAACCTCCCCCAGGCACCTTTAATGAAAAACAGTTTCCCAGACCGTGGCTTGAGCCCATGACCCTCAGCTTAAGACTCTTGCACACTACTGACTGAGCCAGGCAGGAACACCACTGCTACCAGCACTCCTGTGGAAGTGCAAGCAAGCTTAAGTGTGCAAATTCAGGAGGAGCACAAGCAAAATGCAGCTCCAGAATCCATTGTGCCACCTTCTGACATGCTGGAAAGCAGCATCAGAACAAGCCTTAAAGCTTCCTCCTGCATGGAGGGAGCAGCTGGTTGACTCCTGAGGTGCCAGGAAGAAGGCACTGCTTCCACACACATACAGGAGGACCAGCCTGGCCTGCTCTACCAGGGATCTTTCCCCTCCTCAGCAAGAGCCTTCCTGCAAGCCCCTTGGCCCATGCTGAACCTTCCCGCAACACTCTTGCTGCCAGTACACTTTCGAGAGCTCAACTGACACAGCCAAGCAGGGAGCTGGGCGGGCTCGTCCGGGATTTGAACCCAGGACCTCTCGCACCCGAAGCGAGAATCGTACCCCTAGACCAACGAGCCCCCGACTCTCTCGGCCCCTCCTTCCTCGGCCTGGTGTCGGGAACTGCATCATCCGTTGCATTTGTACCCAGCTTGAGATTCTTACCAAACGCCTTTGAGATTTTTAAATGAAGCGTACCGCTTTGCGCCAGTCGACAGAGCCACTCTACAATGGAGACGGCGCAGTGACGCCCCTCGGCAGGGGTTTCTTCCTCTTCCCAGCAACGTCCAGTAGCGCTTGCGGCCTGCCGTCCGGTCGAGGGAAGACGGCGCGCATAGCGGAACGACTCGAATCTCCGACCTCCAGGCCACACAGGTTCTTCTTTCGTGCTCCCTCGACGTTCAGAGCCTTCGCTGGAGAAACACCAGCGTCGGTGGGGTGCACTACCTTCAGGCGCCCGGGAGACAAAGCGGCCTTCCCCGACACCTAAGCACAGGTGGTGCAAGTCAATCAATCAATCAATCGGTCAAAGGTTTAGTCACCAAATGCACAACAATAGAGCATGCAGCAGTGGTTGCTGCGATGAAATGTCTTTGAGTGCGTGTGGTAGGGTGATTTTTAAAAAAAAAAATAAAAGGAACAACATACCTCAAGATTACAAATAACGTTTTCAATTTGCAGCGCAACAGAAATCTGGTAACACCAATAACTATGAAGTGAAACTACTTAACGAAAACCGGATGAGTTGCTGCATTCGGATGCCGCTCGACTGTTCGGGCGTCTAACAGCCTGGAGATAGACGCTATCCCGCAGTCTGTTTGATTTTGATTTGATGTTTTGGCAATATTTAGCGGACGGCAGGAGAGAAAACGGTGCGTGACCAGGATGACTGGGCTCCTTGAGGATAGCCCAGGCCTTCTTCAGGCATCTGGCTGCGTAGATGTCCCGGATGTTTGGAAGCTCAGAGCCACCGATGAGCTGTGCCGACTTCACCGCCCTCTGCGGTTCCTCACAATGCTGGGCCGAGCAGCTCCCATACCAGGCAGTGATGCAGCCGGTCGGGATGCTCTCGGCTGTACGCCTGTAGAAATTAGCCCCGGATCCGGGATGGCATGCCAAACTTGTTCAGCCTACGGAGAGAGGACAGGCGCTTCCGTGCTGTTTTGACCACGGTGTCGGTGGTGGCGACATTCAGTCACAGCGCCTAGGATGAAGGGGGGACGAGCGGTGAAGGAACTGGTCTATTGACCGCTCCGACCTGGTGCCCCACATCAGTTCAATTCAATTTATGTTTATAGAGCGCTCTTCTCACAGAGGTTAACTGGCAGACTATTCCACAGTTTTGGGTTTGTTGGACGAATAGTCGCGAACCTCTCACTTACTCCTCGTGCCGTCTTTCCTGGCATGAGAAGCACCGTTTCTGCAACCCGGGCCTGTGTGTTCCTGTTTCATGAAATTGATATTTTGGATGCCACAGAGACAATAAGAGACTACATTAACGTTTGGAAGGACACAGTTGCTGAGAAGAAAGCTGTAACTGTATTTCCTAAGAACAAAAGTTATATAACAAGGGAGGTCAAGGAGTCTTTAAACAGGAAGAGGTTGGCTTTCATCACTCAAGATAGAATGGAATTAAAATTAGTCCAAAAGGAATTAAATGCGTTGTTGAAGGGGACAAGGAAAAAACACAGAGCAAACTGTAGAACAAAATTTTAATTCAGGGGACTCCAAAAAACTTTGGGTTGCTATAAAAGTAGTAACCAATACGGAATCCCCCGAAAAAGGCTCATGACTAGCGATGACCAACAAAGAGCAGATGGCTGAAATGACTATTTTCTTAGGTTTGAGTCACCTTCGGTGTGAATGGTAGATCAGGACTCTATCATGTGTAATTCAGATCAGAGATTAGAGGTAGCTCCACACGCAGTTAGTTTGCTATTTAGAGGCATACGAGCCAAGAAATCCACAGGTCCTGATGGAATTTCTGGTTTTTTGCTGAAAACTTGTGCCAGTGAACTTCCTCCAGCATTCTGCCCTATTTTCCAGAAATCATTTGACTCGCATACCAATCCATCTTTGTGGAAAAAACTAGAATTACGCCGGTTCGCAAGAAAAATTGCCCAGTTGAGAACTGTGATTTTAGACCTGTGACTTTGACTTCAAATGTTATGAAATGTTTTGAAAGACTTGTTGTAACTGTTCTAAAGGATGAGATTGAATTATCCCTTGACCCGTTTCAGTTCATCTTTAAGGCTGGGCGGGGCACCGAGGACGCCATTAATTGTATCGCTCATTTGGTGAATAGGCATTTAGAAGATACGCACGCATTTGCACGTTTACTTTTTATAGATTTTAGTTTGGCTTTTAACACACTTCAACCCCAGCTACTAATTAGGAAGCTGACAGAGTTAAAAGTGAATCCCTTTTGCATTAAGTGGTTTCATTCGTTTCTAACAAATTGAACACAACAAGTTACGGTCAACAATTCTTATTCTGAGGTGAAGACTACCAATATGGGGGCCCCGCAAGGTTGTGTTAGCTCACCCATTTTTATTTACATTATACACTAATGAGTGTTTAACTAGTCAGGATAACAGTACTTTTCTGATGTTGCCAGGTTTGTGGGGTGGTGTGACGATAATTGCTTGATTTTAAATGAAATGAAGACTGTTGAAATGATCTTTGACCCCAGATCTGTGGGGGATCATAGACCTGTAATAATACATGGTAATATTACTGAACAGGTTTCTTCATATAAATACTTGGTTGTTTGTTTATATAGATAATTTGTTATGCTGGTCTTCTCACATAAACAGTCTGTGTTCGAAAACTTCAGCAGAGACTACATTTTTTGCGAAGGTTAAAAGTATTTGGGGTTAACCAGAAGATTTTGTTTCTGTTTTACCAGTCTGTTTTTGAGAGCTTGCTAAGATATGGTATTACAGCATGGCATGGAAACTTGACTGTCCAATCAAAATCGAAACTTGCACGACTAGTACATACTGCTCTGAAAATTAAAGGGTGGGAAGAGAAACGACGCATGCAGGAGTTGTACGAGGTATCTATTTTAAAAGAAGCGAAACAAAAAATTGCTGCTAATGACACACATATTTTACATGAGAATTTCAACATGTTACCCTCAGGGAGACGATTTAGGATTTTGATGTGTAAATCAAATTGTTGTGAAAATTCTTTTGTGCCATCTGAGGTTAAGTTTCTGAATAGAGAATTCCAAAACTGAGATTTAGATTGGGATTCAGTAGACTTTTCATATCTTTTGATTGTTGTTTTATTTATTCTTATTTTACTGTATGATATGATATGTATTGTTTTATGTGAGTCCAACGTTGCGCACTGGCCGTGTCATGGTTGTCCAAGACAAATTTCCCATAAATGGGACAATAAAGTATATTCTATTCTATTCTACCTGCAGCTGTGTCACGTATTCTGTCCGAGTCGATCGGTGCACCGCAGGACGGGCCAGCCCTAACTTTTGCTCGGGCTCGGTCACCAGCAGGTCCCCTAGACCTAGGAGGGTTGCCCCCTTAGTCGGGTTCCTCGCGGCACACGGGTCGGTCCCGGCAGAAGGTCGTGATCCCGGACGAGCCCCCAGAACTGTGGTAGGAAAAATGAGAATTGTCATACAGATAGATCACTCGGTCACTTGAGTTGCAGAAAACCTTATGTATTCGTGTGCGCAGAGTCACACCAGAGCAGCCAGGCAAGCAGATATTTATACATATTCTAGGGCAGATTTTTGTAAGCATAGGCAGAATACATGTTATTTTTTGAACATTCCAGGCGTGTCACTGTGCCCCTCAATCTCTCATCACACACGTCCACTGTCACCAGTTGATCTCCTTTCTTACGTGAAACAGTTACACACATCCTCTGGGCTTTACGTGAGTCTGCGTAAGCCACATTTCTCTGATATCTCATGGGAACAGGCTGGCACAAAAGGGGACATACAGAGAGCAAACTATAGCCTGGAATGTGCCGCTTTCTTGCATAGGCTATTGAGCAGTTAAACATTCTTAAACGTTCTATTACAGAAGCATGTAGGCATAGCAAAGCTTTTAAAATCAAATTTTCATTCAGACTCCATGTCTCCTACCTCCTCCGGGACATGGGAGGAGTTCTCACGAAGGTGGGAGTTAAAATCATTCCGGACAGGGTCCTCTGACGCTTGTTCCCAGCACGCCCTCACTATGCGCTTGGGCCTACCGGATCTGTCTGTCAGTTTTCCCTGCCGTCTGATCCAGCTCACCACCAGACGGTGATGGGTTGACAGCTCAGCACCTCTCTTCACCCAAGTTTTCCAGAACATGTTTTCCTCAAGCCAGATGAAACGACTACAAAGTTGATCGTTGGCCTTTGGCCCAAGGAGCTCTGGTACCAAATACACTTATGAGCATGCTTGTATTCAAACGTGGTGTTTGCTTCACCACAGTGCTGTGTAGCAAAAAGCAGAAGGCTGTGTTGTCTTGGCTCCACGGGAGCTGCAACCCACAGAGCGCTCATCACAGGAGCTCTCACCTGCTCCGCCACCAGCCTGGATTCTTTCACCTCTCCCCAAGAAGCACCGTGCCGACGCTCCCTGCAACCCTGTATGAGGCAAGCGGTTAAGACTTTAAAAACCCTCTCACTTTCACCATCGGTGTGCATTTCCAGCAGACAGCTCTCCAACTCCCTCCTTTGAACATTTAAACAACCAGACTTCTCTTGCTCAAGCAAGGACTTCACAAATTTCAATGGGTCCTTAAAAATTGCCACCATAGCTTGCTCCTTCTTCTTCCTCCTCAATCTAAGCTTTTCCGCTCTCCTCAACACTACCAATCTACGTTTCAATTCTTCCTGCAAAATATTAATGCCACTTCTACCTTCCTCATCTGCTCGTTTCCAAAGCTTTTTTAAGTCTCTTCTTTCCTGAATCAACCTCTCAATTTCCATCTGCCGTCTTGACCTTAACATGCTCTGCTCACCCTTACGCTTCTTCTCGAACACCTCAAACCTCTTCTTCCCATAGTCGTATATAATCTCACCCAGTTGGTTTATCTTAGACTCAGCCGTACCCTTCAGGCCATTTAAAATCCCTCTCAAGTCATTGTTTTTAGAGGTCCACTCCTTACAGTCAGTGGCGCCTGGCCATCTCACCTTAGGTTTTTGTTCTCATCTTGGTATCATCTGCCCCGCATCCTCTCCATGATCGATGCTGCCTTGTGCATCCATCTTTGGTCTTGTCTCCTCTAAGACAGAGGTATTGATGTCCTGTGGTGTTTGGTGTGCAACCTGCCCCTGGACTTCACCTGACTTATCTGGACCACTCCGTAGGTCGTGGCGATCAATGCGGGGCCCCTGCCTCGTCCCCCTAAACACTTCTTCTTGCCTTGATGAATTCTTAGGCCTCTCACTGAAGTCACCTTCCTCCAGCCACAAATACACACCTGCAGCACCGATCCACCCCTACTTGGCGTGGTTGTGTTCATGCTTTCCCCCCCGTCAAGTTCACGTCAAGGTCTAAAGCCGTTATATCCGCCGATGAGTCGTCTTCCACCCCTGCTCTCACTGACTCTTGGGGTATTGAAAACATTTGTGTGTCTGTAGCTTAAACAGGGCGCGCCTCCTGCTACACAAAAGCACAAGATGCTGCTGACACAGGTTGCTAGCCCATGTCAGCCCCTAGTGGGGTCTGTTCCCTCCTGCCAGCAGTCTCTCCTTGCTGTCACATGATCTTTCCCATGCCGCCAGCTGCCCTGCTCACAGCAGTCACTAGTCACCTAGAACCAACATGCAATAATACACAAGGAAAGATGTTCAACCCCCTTGTGCCAAAATCAAGGGGGGCTGGACACAAACCAACCACGCCACCAGTACTCCATCCCTCCCAAAACCCCACATACCCCTCACGCCCCACCAAACAGTTCCCTCCACTTTATATTAAAAAAAAAGAAAAAAAAAAAAAAAAAAAGAAAATTGTGCAGTTTTGTGCAACTGATTTGTTCCATGACTGCTGCAGAAAGCCCGCTGCGCAAGAAGCAGGAATGTACCGAAACTGCGCCCCCAACTCAGACACTAACCAGACACTGGCTGGTAGCGAAAAAACAAGAAAATAAATAAGGTTAATGTGCATAGCTCACTCTAGCCTGTAGGGAACGTACCAGATAAGTAAGTAACAAATTCGAAGCAAACACGAGCTGAGCACGCGCTGATCATGCAGAGAGAAAGCCAATGAGAAATGCCACCATATGCTTAGCATGAGAGGGGGGTGCACTAGTGCAGTGGCACAGTGGCGCAGTGGTGCAGTGGCACAGTGGGGATTGGACCAGGTCCTGTTTTCCAGTGGATCTGGGGTTTGAGTCCTGCTTGGGGTGCCTTACGATGGACTGGTGTCCTGTTCTGAGTGTGTCCCCTTATGCCCTCAGTTGCTGGGTTAGGCTCTGGCTCCCTGCAACCCTGTATGAGGCAAGCGGTTAAGACTATTTGTGTGTGTGTGTGCGCGCGTGCGTGCACTTAGCATGCGCCTCTAGACGTATGTAAGGAGTGTGCTTTGGATGCTCGGGGAGACTCCCTTGAGTCCAGCACAGGGGACGAGGGACTCTCTCTCCAGCTGGGGAGAGACAAAGTAAGATACTCTCTCCTATCTTGGGTCCGTTGTTTGAGTCATGTCGAATTTCTTCCGCAAGACACATCCGCGTTTCTGTATTGCCATGACGATGCAAAGTCGCTCGCGGTTCAATTAACACTCTGTTATCCATTTCTAGTTCATATGCCCGCATGATATAATTCCTTTCTTCTTAAGTACACATCCGTTTGCCACAGTGTCATAAGGCAGGCGACACCTTGTTGTTGGAACAACACTTGGGAGTTTTTAGTGTGTTCTGGCTTCACAGTTAAACTGAAAGGCATTACTGAAAAATGTAAGAACCAAGCGTTACTGTGGTGTTCCTCTTCATTTACACTTCCTTTAGCCATTCTGCTAAGTTTAGCCCCAGTGGCCTAATGGATAAGGCACTGGCTTTCTAAGCCAGGGATTGTGGGTTCGAGTCCCATCTGGGGTGGAAAGGATGTGTTGGTAGTAGTCTCCTTAGCGTCTGGTGGAGGGGGTAAAAAAAGAAAACCAGTGAACCAAAAAGGTTATGGAGTAGATATGTTGATATGGATGTGGTTGTTATGAAGATCAGCCCCTTTAAGGTTGAATCCATGCTTCTCTCATGGAAAAAGGTTGTGTTGCCCCCCTCATTCAGGTGAGGGGAGAAAATTTGCTCCAGGTGGAGGAGTTGAAGCATCTTGGAGTCTTATTCACAAGTGAGGTGGGAGCGGTTGCTGTATTGGACTGTAGTGGTGAACGGGGGAGATGAGCCGTAAGGCAAAGCTTTCTATTTGCCGGTCTTCTACGTCCCTCCAAACAGTTTGTCCCTGTTTTAGAAGTCTGCTGGGACGCAACTAAAGGTTCAAATTTCTTTGTGTTTTGTTTTCCCTATCAACGTTTCTCCACTGCGTTAAACGGACAGCATATATTTTCTGAACGTCTTAACTCTTACATCACTTTAGAACATATTAAGCACTTGAAAATATTGACTACTTGAACATATTTTCACACCACACTTGAACGAACAATTTCTCACACCAAACGTTCACACGACATGGTTGCATATGGTCCCCCTCGTTGTCATCTTGTAACAGGAGATTATTCCGGTACCACACTGCTATGGTGTTTACAGGTGAGTCGATGCCTTCAACCTTAAATGCCCAAATCTTTCCATTCTGAGTTTCCTGTCTTCCCCAGTGATATATGCGGAACTCAATCCCATTTGTACCACCTACTTTGGGCCGGGATCAGAACGAAAGAGGCTGCAGCGGGGCACTTTGTCAGGAACAAATCCGACATAATGATTCTCTCTTCCTCAAGTTTGTTTGCCGGAAACTCATGCGACTCTTGTCGATACTCTACGGTTTCTTTGGCAAAGAAGCGTGCTGTGCAGTGCAACCGTGTGGGCTGTGTCAAGTTGGGAGGCACCCTTACCTCACCGCAGCGCGTCATCATCCAGCAGCCAAGCGGTGTACTGCGATAACACCTGCAGAGACAACAGTCCCAATACTGGAGATGCGATGTTGCCACCTTCTTCGGTCACGGTGACAGTTGCCCCGAGCTTCGCAAGCAGGTCGCGGCCCAGCAGCTTCACCGGACAGCGGTTACTAAGGAGAACCGAACGGTTAGTCACAGCAATGTCTTCTGTCACTCCCACGCGCAGTGGGTCTGTTTTTTTGAGGCTTTGTGTTATTCCTGATGCTCCCATGAGGCAGATCCGGTTTCCATTTGCAGGAACCACGGCATCTCCTGTCTTCTAAGAGTGGATCTCGTCACCCCTGTGTCCACCAGGAAGGGAAACACACTAAAAAAAGTGGTTAATGTCATCTTGACTGCCTTAACTGTTTGCCTTGTAAAGCCCACAGAGACACTTGGTAGCATCGCGGTGAGTGCTGCTGCCTCTTGACCGAGGCCTCCTCCCAGTGGGACATGCCCGGAACACCTCCCCAGGAGGCATCCGGAACAGGTGCCCGAGCCACCTCAACTGGCTCATCTCGATGCGGAGGAGCAGCGGCTCTACTCCGAGCTCCTCCCGGGTGACAGAGCTCCTCATCCTATCCCTAAGGGTGCGCCCAGCCACTCCGCGGAGGAAACTCATTTCTGCCACTTGTATGCGCGATCTCATTCTTTCGGTCATCATCCAAAGTTCATGACCATAGGTGAGGGTAGGAACGTAGATCGACCGGCAAATTGAGAGCTTCGCCTTACGACTCAGCTCCTTCTTCACCACAACAGACTGGTACAATGACCGCATTACTGCGGACGCCTTTGAGACCTCGCTGGACAATGTGGCTGGGAAGACTGTAGGGTCGCTGTGCTATCTGGAACCTTATAAGCAAATACTGTTGCATTAGTATTGCTTTATATATATATATATATATATATATATATATGTAGAGTATACGTATGGCTACAGCAAAGCCCTTCAGTCATCTGCCTCACTTTAGAACTATTTTTCTGTTAATTTTTCTGTTTGTGAGCCTGAACTTAAACGTGACATATAACTTCCAATTTTTAGCACTCTTGATAAAGATGAACAAAAAAAGACTTAAATAATATTTTTAAAAAGTCTCATTCAGAATTTTAAATGACTTCATTAAACTTGTGCCAGTATTGTAAAATGTATTAGTATAGCTGTGTATCCTTGGCAGGATCTTTGGCGTTTCTCTTCATTTTACTATGGTTTTGATTCTCATTGAATGATCTTATATCTCAAAGGAAAGCCAAACGAGATGAGACTGTAGCCAATTTCAGGAAAACAGAGAATCTTGTACCAGAGGATCTTCTAAGGCGAGCATTCAACATTATCCCAGTAACAACAGAAACTAAGTTGCAGAAATACAGTGTGGGTACGTACTTTTTTTTTCTCTTTTTAAGAGCTTCACATCAGTTAAGTACATTCACTGGACCAGCACAGATAACGATTGGTTTAGGGGATGAGGGTAAGAATTTTAAGTCATTCTAAATACAAAGGATGATGAGGTGATGTTGATCAGAAGAAATGCAGAACCGTGGTTTTACATATGATTCAGTTGATGGTTCCCACTGTCACTGTACTTCACATTCCTTACTGGCCAAACAGAACCACTCACAGAAACATTTTTTCTTTTTTCTGGTCTTCCACCAATTTGCCAAACCCAACTCTGTTTACCAACCCAAGGCAGACTGTCACAGCTCTAGACACAAGAGAAGTCGGGCTTTACCGGAATGATCCGCAAGCCTCTGACCATTGATTTGAGTGTCTCCATTGTTCAGGAGAACTTTCGTCAAGATGAGCACATCACCAGAGGCCTTCCTTTTCTTGAGGTCCCACTTCACGGCGTCACATGCCCTCGTGTGTTAGTCACTGGCTCTTAGGCATCGGAGACCGCCATTTGTCCAACTTCTTGATCAACATGGAGACAGGAGGAATGATCGGAATTGACTTTGGTCATGCCTTCGGAACCGCCATGCAGGTAGGTGTCTTTCATTGCTCCATTGCCAGTCTCTGGAGTCTTTTTTTCTGACCCCAGCCATTGTGTTATGGATTTCGGTCAACATACCACTGGAGTGGTCATGTTGTTCTCCTTTAAGATTTAGGAATTAGACCCTTCTGTCCAAATGCCTTTGCCATACAAGGCTGCAAAACTACATTTTTCTTGTTCTCTCTGATTATCAGAAGGCTGTGAATCTTGCAGTGCAACATCTGGAAGAACAGATAAACTCGTTTCTTCTGCGTGCAGAATGTTGCGTAAGGGTCTCTTAAAGAAGTGGGCCGTCCGCATTGTTGACGCAGAAGTCTCACAGAGGGACCTGGTTCACGAGCCAGCATTATTAGCACTCAATCATAGAACCACGTTGAAGTTTTGGAAGATTAACTTGACAGTTACTGTCTTTAATTGCTACAGAGTTTAGAAAGGGCTTCTGATTGTTCTTTCCCAACTTGCAGGCCAAGTTCTGGGACAGAATAAATGAACCCCTCCAGCTGAGGTGTACACCATCACGCGTGAAAAACCTGGGCCATTCCCAGAAACCATCCTAGTTATTAACAAATGATATACGATCGGAGCGGCACCACGTCTCTAACCACCTGTTAAGAGACACCAATCTACTGTACACCATGTCCCCCATGAAGAGTCTAGGTAAAGGACCAGACACTATTAGATTACGACATTTCCTTCTGGCCTTGTTACACATAGAAATAAATCGGCTCTTTAACACCTCAGACTGCTGATGACGAATATCATTACCACCAACATGCACCATCATAGTCGACACGGCATTATCGGCCAGAGAACTGACACGAGCCTTCACGTCGGACACACGTGTGCGTGAGAAACACTTTACCTTTACATTTACATTTCGATTCCCAGGCCCCCGGACCTTAACATTTCCGACAGCCGAATATCCCAAAATGAGCACATTATTATTATTATTATTATTATTATTATTATTAGGTGAACTGCTTAGAGCCGAAAATCTATTTTGGGTTTGGACGGGAGAACCCAAACCAGGAACCCGTAGCTTCGGCTTCGCTTTATTCGACTTCTTACTCTGAACCGTGACCCAGTCGCCGTGAGAGCGCTCCGGGGTACCCGGCTTCTCATTAGCTGTACTGGGGCCTGTAAGGGTCGACGCCGAGTTCGACACTACGGAGGCATCGGGACACACCGAGTCCAACCAACTCTCCGTTTCTCGTATAGAAATCAAATTCTTAATGCGCTCTTCTAAATCGCGGACTTTCCGCACCAAGTCATTATTTGTTACGCATTTCAAGCAAATGAACTGTTTCTAAAATGTCAGCAGGTGCAACCAAACAAAACATGTTACATAACACACAGGTGTGCCGTCAGACAATACATTCAGAATAGAACTTGCGTTGAACAGGGATTCCATTCTTTCCAAAGACGCCGTCTCAGCAACTGGTGTGTGACTCCACGCTCTGCCTGGCTCTGGACGCTTTGCCTGGCTCTGGACGCTCTGCTCTGTGTTCGTTGACCACAAAGAAACAACACAGCGGTTTCCAGTTACCTGCGGTTAACTGTGGTCCAAAAAACGCTAAGTGGAAAATTCCAGAAATAGACAGTTAATAAGTTGTCTGTTCTCGGAAGCTAAGCAAGATCAGGCCTGGTTAGTACTTGGATGGAAGACCGCCTGGGAATACCGGGTGTTGTAAGTTGTTTTTTTTTTTTTTTCTTCTTTTAAAAAAAAAAAAAAAACATTTCACAGTTTCAAAACCCCTTGCCCCATACGGGGTTGCAGGGAACCAGAGCCTACCCGATAACACAGGGAGCAAGGCCAGAGGGGAAGGGGACGCACCCAGGACAGGACGTCATTCTGTCACCAGGCACTCCAAGCGGGACTTGAACCCCAGACCCACCGCAGAGCAGGTCCCGGCCTAACCCACTGCGCCACCACATAGTAAATCAATAGTAAAATTATATTTTAAAAAAAAAAAAAAGTTCACAACACCTGGTATTCCCAGGCGGTCTCCCACCCAAGTACATAACAGGCCCCACCTTATTTAGCTTTCGAGACGGGACGTAGTCAGGGCGGTAGAGCTGCAAACGAGTAGGTGTGCCACCGATGCCTTACTTGTTGCTGCTACCCGTGAAAGGCTCACGCAAAGAACGCTCGAGCATGCGACGCCTGCTTGGGCTTTGGCCGCACAAAGCGGAGCGCACTTTTGCCTCTCTCTTGTGAAATGCTCACGAGAGTCCAACGAAAAGCAGTCATGACTTTCAGTATACGCGATCGATGTCACACATTAAAATCACGCACCAAACGGGACAAAAAGAGACTCAAGAGAAGAATAAACTGTTCTGAATAAACACCTGGAGTCACAAAAGTGTTAAACACGGGGGAGAATTAAAATCCAGTGCAATCCTGCTACAGAAATGAAACATTGAAGAGTGACTGTTCCCAGAGAATAATTGCGCTTCCAGGTGGCAGCCCTCACTGGAGCCTGAAAAAGTGAGGGGTAAGAGAGAGCGGTTCCTCGGGTGCGAAACAAAACAGAGGGGAAAATAAAATAAATAAGTTAATCAACAATAAAATTCTAATTTAAAAAAATAACAAAACTCCTCACTGCTGTTGAGTTAGAGAGTGTACAGCTGCTCCTTACACATCAGAACTTACATTATTACTCAAAGGTGACACTACTGCATACATACTTCCGACTTTACAGAGTCTCAGATGAACACTGAACATTACGCCTGGACAGGGACTTCAACCCTGGACTCTCAGATTAAAAGTCTGATGCTCTACCAACTGAGCTACCCAGGCCCTTAGTATAAGTGGGCGCTTGGCGTGGTGGAAGGGCTCGTGTGATCTAGGGAACTCCAGACCTACATCGTCAGGAACACTATGCTCCTCGTAGGGTTTCCCAAGGCGAACAGGTCTGGAGTGAAGATCCAGACTAACACGATCCAAAAACCTCCATGGAAAAGGTAAACACGAGATCGTTTACCCTGCCCGGAATAGCGTCACCGGGACCTACACCTGGAGCCAGGCCTGGGGGTAGTGTTCCTAGGCGAGCGCCTGGTGGCCGGGCAGCCCACGTACCCCGGCCGGGCTCAGCCCAAAAAGGCATCGTGGGGGGACCACCTGCAAGGTCCGGCATGGGGGTCCGGTGCAATGTATACCTGGCAGCGGGAGGCGGCAGGAGGGAGCAGGAGGGAGCGGGGTGGCGCATGGCGTCGTAGCCCCTCGCGACGGAAACTGGCTCTTGGTACGTGGAATGTCACCTCGCTTGGGGGGAAGGAGCCGGAACTGGTGCGGGAGGTTGAGAAATACCAACTGGATATAGTTGGGCTCACCTCCACTCACAGTGTTGGCTCTGGAACCAAACTCCTCGATAAGGGGTGGTTCCTCTCCTACTCAGGAGTTGCATGAGGCGAGAGGCGCCGGGCGGGCGTGGGGACACTCACAAGCCCCCGGCTGGCTGCCATACAGTTGGAGTTTGCCCCGGTGGGCGAGAGGGTCGCCTCAATGCGACTTAGGGTCGCAGAGAGGAAGACTTTGACTGTTGTGTGCTCACTAATGCACCAAACAGCAGCTCAGAGTATTCGGCCTTCTTGGAGAAGGTGGGTGGGGTTCTGGACAGGACCCCACCTACACACTCCATAGTCCTACCGGGGGACTTCAACGCTCACGTTGGCAAGGACTGGAAAATCTGGCGGGGGAGGGTGATTGGGAAGAACGGCTTGCCCAATCTGAACCCGAATGGTGAAATGTTATTGGACTTCTGTGCTAGTCGTGGCTTGTCCATAACAAACACCATGTTCGAACGCAAGGATGCTCATAAGTGTACTTGGTACCAGAGCACCTTCCGGCCCTCACGCAGAATGCCCTCCTCCTGACCTCGGCCGCGCCTTGATGTGCTGCCCATGAAGACCACAAGCGGGTGCGGGGGGCAAGGCGCAAGCTCGGCGGAGTCCAACAGCCACGCTGAACGGGCTTGACTTGATGCCGAGTGTGCGGACGCGGCTCTCGCTCGGTGTGTTGCGAAGGCCGATTGACCCTCAGCAGTGGCCCCGGCACCCCGTACTCCCGAACTGCCTCGCGCGGAATTTCTCGGCGAACGCGGCCGTAGGCCTCCTCCAAGTGCACGCAACACGTGTAGACTGGATTAGCGAACTCCCGTGCCCCCTCAGTTATCGGCGAGAGGGTAAAAAGCTGCTCCGCTGCTCCACGGCCCGGACGGAGCCCGCATTGCCCCTCTTCAACGTGAGGTTCAGCTGTCGGCCGGAGCCTCCTTTCCAGCACACTGGCATAGACTTTCCCCGGGAGGCCGAGAAGTGCGATACCCCGATAGCCGGAACACGCTCTCCCGTGCCCTTTCTGAGAGACGGCGACCGCCAGCCCAGTTTGCCAATCCAAAGGCACCGTCCCCGAGGTCCGTGCAACATTGCACGGGCGTGTCAGCCATGACAGGCCCCACAACATCCAGGGCCCTAAGCAGTTCCGGGAAAATCTCGTCCGCCCCACCCCGCTGCTTTGCCACTGTGGAGCTTTCCAACTACCTCAGCGACTTCCACCAGGGAACTGGACTCTGATATGGCGATAAGGATAGGAATGGGAATAGGAATAAGGATGGGGGGCTTAGGGTCAGAGAGAGGGTTGAGGAAAGGGATAGGGATAGGTGTAGGGTTAGGGACAGGTTTCGGGTTTGAGGTTGGGTTGAAAACAGTGACAGGGACAGGGATAGCCGCAAAGTGACCGTTTGTTCTAGGAAAGTGATTCGGATAGGGTTAGGGTTAGGGTTATGGATAAGGATATGGATCGGGCGGTCCACGAGGGTGGCCAGGGCTTCCACCAGGGCCCGGCGCTCTGCGAGCCGGACCGCTACGATCGCGTCCAGCGACTCCTGCTGCTGCAGCTGCATCCATTGGAGAATGCGCTCCAGCTGGTCTCTGTCCGTCTCGCCGGCTCCCGGGTTTCGGCACGACCGCAACAGACGAGGCAGGTGACCACGGACGCGGTGCCCGTCTGCGAAGGGGTTTTGTTCAGTCACGGATCAGGGAGAAGGAAGGGGATGGAAAAGGGGGGGTAGGAGGAAACTGGCAGGATGGGCTTCGTGCCGATCAGGGGGGCGAGGGCCCTTGGGTCGGTCCGGGCGGCATCGCCTCCGGGCTCGGGTTCGAATTCGCGCTCATGCTCGTCTGCGTGGATCCGCTCTCCTCCTCCGTCTCTCTCACTCACTGCTGGGCACAGGTGAAGAAATAGGGAGTGCAATCAACCCCAGCTGCGACTGCCTCGTCCCCATCTCCGCCCCCTTCCCCGGCCGCCTCGGCGTGCTACATATGCATTTGTATGAAGGTGGTCAAAACAAACACAGGCAAGCGGAATTATATTTCGAGGTGGAATGCCTGAGTGAACGTGTAAGAAGTCTTTAGTCTAGATTTGAAGGCAGAAACAGACGGGGCATTTCTGACGGTAACTGGCAAAGTATTCCACGGTTCAGGCGCTCAGTAGCGAAAGGCACGACCTCCTACTGAGGTCTTATTGATCACAAGCACTTTAAGGTAACCTGCATCCAGTGAACAAAGGTATCATCCTGGGATATGAGAATCAATAATCTCACAAAGGTATGCAGGAGCAATGCCATGTATTGCCATACAGGTCAAAAGTAGGATTTTATAATTAAGTCTAAATGCGACCGGGGCCAACGTAACGATTTAAGTAGCGGTGTCATACGGTCGTACTGCCTAGTTCTAGCGACAGCTCTTGCAGCAGCATTTTGTACCGACTGTAGCCTGGATACAGTATCGTATGGACAGCTCGATAATAAAGCATTACAGTAGTCCAGCCTGCTTGAAACAGAAGCACGAACCAGTTTCTCAGCATCACAGCTGCATAGGAATCGCCGTAACTTAGCTATGTTTCTTAACTGAAGGAAGCACGACTTAGTCAAAGCACTTACATGAGATTCAAATGACAGCTTCCCAAATCCTCGACACAATCCGTACGCTTGAAGCTAATAGCATTTGTTGTAAAAGACTGGCGTGATTATGTCGAGAGTTTTGCCATCGCCTCCCACCGCAAGTACCTCTGTTTTACTGGCATTTAGAGATGTAGATTTTTTTTTTTTTTTTTTTTTTTAACACATCCGTAATTTTATACTGGTAAAACAATTAGCTGAAGACACCACACGTGATGGATCATCAGGTTCAAACGATACATATAGCTGTGTGCCAGCGGCATACGAACGGAAATTCATATTGTGCTTGCGAATAATGTCACCCAGTGGTAACATATAGAGTGAGAACAGTAATGGCCCCAACACAGAGCCCTGCGGCACACCATACTTGAACCATAGTTGAGATGAAGGGGGTGCAGTCAACAGATTTTAGTACAAAATTGCTCACGGTTGGCTAAATATGAGTCAAACCGCTTCAGAAGGGGGCCTCTTAGGCCAACCGGGTTTTCAAGTCTACTCAGTAGGATGCCATGGTCTGCGGCACTGGAGTCCGGCACTTACTTTCTTACTTATGCCTACTACCCCTCTTGGGGCATAGGCCGTCAACAGGGGCTCTCCAGGCATCTCTGTCCTGGGCCAGTTTTTCCAGTTTTCCCCAGGTGTGGCCCATCCTCTTGGCTTCTGCATCCAGGTGGCGTCGCCATGTGTTTTTTGGCCGGCCTCGAAAGGTTGCTATGATGATGCGTGGTCCATGGGCCTCCCATCCGGTGAGAGCTCTCTGGGCTGTCTTATTTAACATCAGAGCCACACCTTGGGTGTGGGGGGCGTTGTCTTCCTCGTGTCCTGAAAACAGCAGCATTTCTCCCGATGATAGCCTCTTCTGGCCTGAGCCAGTCCACCGTGACTCGCTGATTCCCAAGATTGCAAGTCTGTATGCCCTCATTTCTGCGGCCACCTGTGCCGCCTTTCCAGCTTCGTACATGGTCCTCACATTCTAGTGGGGACTGGGTCTAAAGGACAGGTAGTACCTTTCACAGAGCGAACTAGCACGGTAGTTTCCTCAACGTTTATTACGTCGAAGCTACCGAGACGGTGCGGACAACTAATGTTATCATACCCAGAAGAGCTTATGCTGGCTAAGAGCGAACTAGAGGGCACTATGGATTCGTGGATATTCTCTAATTTCTTATTGAAAAACAACATAAATTCATCATTAGTAATGGTTGCAGAATTGCACTGTTTATTATCTTTGCGTTTATCAGTTGAGTAAGCGATGGCATTAAACAGGAAGCGAGAGTTCTTCCGATTTTCATCAATTAACTTTGCATAGTATTCGGATCTGGCGTGAAAAAATGCTTTTTTTTTTTTTTTACTTATTAATTTATTCTTTTAAGACAAACGGACCAGGCTACGTAACAAACGTTTAGCTTAGTTGAGCGCCATCTACGCTGTAATTTACGACATTCTAACTTTATTGCATGAGTTGATTCGTTGAACCACGGTGAGTTTCTTACAGTTCGAATAAGTTTAGCTTTTGGTGGGGCTGCAGAGCCTTGGGCGAATATCTTTGCTCGTTCCAGAATATGAGCTTCTAATGTAATCAACAATTTTTGCAGTAGTGTTTTCGTCAGCATGCCGCACGATTTTGGTCTTACTGTGGTCGGACGGCACCGGCACGCATAGATCAAAAGTTAATAGGAAATGATCAGAAATAGTCTCGTTTCAAGGAATAACATTAACACGATGAACATGTGTGCCGTAGGTTATGACGGGATCGAGCGTATGGTTACGGGAACGAGTAGTACCGTTAACAACTTGAGTAAAGTCGACGGAGTTTAAGAGAGACTTAAAACTGTTAGCGAGAGTATCCGATGACGCGCCTATATGAACATTGAAATCACCCATCAAGATAATTTTGTCATGAGTAATGACTAAATCGGTGATAAAGTTACTGAATTCCTCGAGAAAGGAGGAGTACGGTCTAGGTGGACGGTAGAAAAAAGAAACAAAGGTATGTTGGGTGTTGACTTAAAATCTAGCTCTAGAACGTCAAACGAGGTAAAATTATCATGATTTCTCAGTGTTATCAGAATCAGCTTTATTGCCAAGTATGTTCACACGTTGAGAGGGTTCAGGATTCCGCTAAGGGTGTCCCCTGGGCACCTCCCCTTTGGGGCTATACCAGGCACGGCCGACTGGGACGAGAGCCCAGGATCGGCCCAGGACCCGTCGGAGAGGCGGCATCTCACTGCTGTCCCAGGTGTAACTGGGGATTCTTCAGCTTGAGCTGGAAAAGATTACAAAGGACAGGTACACCCACTCTCCACCGCAACCCTAGAAGGGGGAGCAGGATGCAGCGCTGCAGGTTTAACAGCAGCATAGCAAACACAGCTCAGGTAGGACTCACAAGATCCCATCAGGCAATCAAACCCCAGTCTCCTGCATGACAGGCGGGGATACACACCACTATACTAATGAGGAGGCAGCTGCAGGTGATTTTTCTATTTCTTGGTGCCACTCCAAAGCACTCCCTGGGAGCACGTCAGCCTCCCCAAGCTGGGTGCTGGGTCAGGATGGCTGAGCGGTCTAAGGTGCTGCATTCAGGTTGTTGTCACGAACCACGTTGCAGCTTCTCAAGTTCGCAAATGACGAGACTGACTCCTGGCTTTCTAATAAAACGTTACATTTAATTAAAATACCAACAAACATCCGTCGCTCCACTTGTACACTCTGAGGCAGTACACTCTGAGCCAAACTCTTCTTCTCTACTTCTTTTTTCATTTACGCAAAAAGACCAAGGAACGTAATTAACGTATGGACATCTAGTGGCAGTTCTATAAATCGCATTTCAAATTGTACAATTAAACTCAATGCCAATCATTTCATCAGCAATTACAAGTTGACAACCAAATACAAACAACACCTTTCCACACAACATCAACAACACCAACTCAAACAATAAAAATACAACATCCTCTCCCCCCCCCCATGAAGACCGTAACACCATCAAATTCCTAAAGGATATAAACGCTGAACAGGTCTTCTTAACACAGTCCCAGCCGGAAGATGCACAGTGCACGACCTCACACGTCCATCTCTGCCTGGGATCAGCTCCTTTATTATCCCAGTTTTCCAGATCTGTCGTGGCATTCGGTCATCTCCAACCAAGACCAGATCTCCTTCCTTTAGCGGAGTAGGAGGGGGTATCTTACTGGCATGTGCAGACTTCAAGTCTAACAGATACTCCGTTCTCCATCGCTTCCAGTACTCATTCAGAAGCCTCTGACGATATTTCCATCTTCGTGTGAGTTCCTCTTTGCCAATGTTGGTGGCTTGACTCTCAATGTGGAAAGACTTTGGTGGTAAAGAAGTAAGTCTTTTCCCAACAAGAAAACGTGCTGGTGTCAACGGTTGAGGCTCTTCCAACTCACTGTACACAAATGTGAGTGGCCTTGAATTGACTATCACCTCCACCTCTGTCAACAACGAAGACAATTCTTCAAAACTCAGTGAAGCTCTCCCCATCACTCTTTTCAGGCTTGTTTTCACTGATCGGATTAACCGTTCCCAGAATCCACCCCACCAAGGTGCTCTTTCTGCAATGAACTTCCACCTGATGCCGTTTGAGGAAAAATATTCCAGAAGCTCAGGCTCTTTAATTGCTGCCCAGAGTTCTCTGAGATCATGATCAGCCCTTTTGAAGGTTTGAGCATTGTCTGAGTAGATGACTCTGCAGAGGCCACGCCTGGACACGAACCTTTTTTAGAGCCAGGAGGAATTTTTCTGTGGACAAGTCTGACACCAACAGGATACCTGCCCGGATCGAGGCCTGTTCTCCCGGAGGAGCTCAGGAGGAGACGCCGCGGGTGCAGAGCCGGTGCAAAGAGAAGAGCAAAGAGGAGGAGGTTTAAACCATCTGTCCCGTCGATCATCACCGGGAACGTGAGGTCTTTGGGAAATAAGATGGACGAGTTGTGGGCACTGATTCGGACCCAGAGGGAGTACCGGGACAGCAGCATTTTGTGCTTTACGGAGACATGGCTGCAACCGGACTTCCCGGAACACAGTGCCTCCATACCCGGCTTCAGGACAGTTCGGGCGGACAGAGACGTCAGGCTGAGCGGTAAGAAGAAGGGCGGTGGGATTGCAGTGTTTCTGAATGAACGGTGGTGCAATCCCGGACATATTACTGTGAAGGAACGTTTCTGCTCGCCGGACACCGAACTCCTAGCTTTGAGTATGCGTCCATATTATTTACCACGGGAGTTCTCCTCCGTCATACTGGTCGGGGTTTACATTCCACCATCAGCTGATGAGGCATCGGCATGTGACGCGGTACACACCACCATTGCTAGGCTACAGTCTCAGCACCCCGATGCTTTTGTGGCTGTTACTGGAGATTTTAATCATGTTAGATTGGACTCAATTCTTCCAACTTTTCATCAGTTTATTGATTGCACTACGTGGGAGAACAAAACATTGGATCTGTTCTATGCAAATGTTGAGGATGCATATACCGCCACTGCACTGCCCCCACTTGGTAGATCAGACCACAATCTTATCCTTTTAACACCTCAGTATGTCCCTGCAGTTCAAAGGCAGCTTATTTCCACAAGGAATGTGAGGAGGTGGACTCAGGAGGCCAGTGAGGTCTTGCAGGACTGCTTTGAAACAACAGATTGGGATGTGCTCTGCAGACCACATGGGGACGACATCAATAACATCACTGACTGCATCACGGACTATATTAATTTCTGTGAGGACACTATCATTCCAACCCGGACAGTACGCTGTTTTCCTAATAACAAGCCTTGGATTACCAGTGACCTGAAGGGTTTGCTGAACCAAAAGAAGAGAGCCTTCAGGTCTGGTAACAAGGACGAGATGAGAAGGATACAGCGCCAACTGAAGGTGGCACTGAGGAAGTGTAAAGACTCTTATAGACAAAAGCTGGAGAATAAACTCCAGCTGAACAACGTGAGGGATGTGTGGAGGGGCATGAAGCAGATCACAGGATATAACATCAAAGATCGCCAGCAGGACGGCAGCCTGGACAGAGCCAATGAGCTGAATTTGTTCTTTAACAGGTTCAGCACTGGACCCCCTGCTGGCCCTCCCCACACCGGACCAGTCTTCACACCCTCTTTGTCACCCTCTTATGCCTTGCATCGTACCCACACCCACCCCCCCCACAGTGTACGTCTGACCACAACCCCCCAACTCCAACCCCCATGAATGTGACCATTGGCCAGGTGAGAAGACAGCTGGAGAGACTCCATCAAGGCAAGGCTGCAGGCCCGGATCACATCAGCCCCCGGGTCCTGAGGTCCTGTGCAGCCCAGCTGTCTGGCATCCTGCAACACATCTTCAACCTGAGTCTGTTGCAGGAAAGGATTCCGGTGCTATGGAAGACATCTTGCTTAGTACCGGTGCCAAAGATAGCCATCCCATCTGGCCCCAGTGACTTCAGACCAGTTGCCCTAACGTCACATGTTATGACGGTACTGGAGAGACTGGTGCTGAAGCAGCTGAGACCACAGGTAAAATCTAGTCTGGACCCTCTTCAGTTTGCCTATCGGCCTCATGTGGGTGTGGATGATGCCCTCGCCTATCTGCTGCATCGAGCTCATTCTCACTTGGATGGTAGTGGCAGCACTGTGAGGATCATGTTTTTTGACTTCTCCAGTGCCTTTAATACCATCCAACCTCTTTTGTTGAGTGAGAAGCTGCTGGGGATGGGTGTCAGAGCATCTACGGTCTCCTGGATCTCTGACTATCTGTCAGACAGGCCTCAGTTTGTACGGCTGGGGAGCTTCCTGTCTGATGTTTTGGTTAGCAACACAGGAGCGCCATAGGGAACTGTTCTGTCACCATTCCTGTTCACTCTGTACACCTCTGATTTTCAGTATGATACTGAGCTTCTGCCATTTGCAGAAGTTCTCTGATGACTCTGCAGTGGTGGGGTGTATCAGAGATGGACAGGAGTTGGAGTATAGGCACCTGGTGGATAACTTTGTGGAGTGGTGCAGCAGGAATCATCTACTCCTAAATGTCAGGAAGACCAAGGAGTTGGTCGTCGACTTTAGGAAGACAAGAACTGCAGTCAGACCCATAAAGATTCTGGGGGAGGAGGTTGAGACTGTTCAGAAATACAAGTACTTAGGTGTCCACTTGAACAGCAGTCTGGACTGGAAGGACCACACTGATGCTGTGTACAAGAAGGGAATGAGCAGACTCTATTTTCTGAGAAAGCTCAGATCTTTCAATGTGTGCAGCAAGATGCTGGAGATCTTCTACCAGTCTGTTGTTGCGAGTGCCATCTACTTTGCCGTGGTCTGCTGGGGGAGCAGCATCAACGCCAGAGATGCAGGCAGGGTGAACAAGCTCATCCGTAAGGCCGGTATCATCATTGGACAGAACATGGAGACGTTTGAGTCAGTGAGGAATAGGAGGTCACTGAACAAACTGCTCTCCATCATGGACACTCCATCCCACCCACTTCACAGCACGCTGCAGAGACAGCGAAGCTCATTTTCTAAAAGACTCATTCAGCTCCGCTGCCGTAAAGAACGGTTCAGGAAATCATTCCTACCATTTGCAATAACTTTGTACAACAGCTCGCCTCTGTGTGACAGATGAACTATTCAGCACTATTGTTAGTTCATTTTGTTAATACTTCATGACTATATTACCGTTTTGTACAACTTGCACTTTACTGTTGCAGTACATACTGTTTTAATTTATTTATTTAATTCTTCCAACTGTATACATAATTGTACATTCTTATATTTTTATCTTGTATTTTTAACTTGAATTTTTCCACTTGTTTTATATGTTTTTTAAATATATTGCAAGTATTTATCTGACTTGTGTTCTGCTGCTGTAACATAATAATTTCCCTTGTGGGATCAATAAAGTATATCTATCTATCTCTAAGTGTACCGCTCGTGTCACAGCACAAGTGAACAATGCAATGTATGCCTTTTCTACGGTGGTCTGAGTTTTCACATAAAGAGGGCCAGCAAATTCAATGCCTGTAATTTCAAATGGAGGCGCTTCAACAATCCTGTCCCTTGGTAGGGGTGCAGTCACCTGCTGAGCTGGGGTTGCTGTGAACCTTTTGCAGATCATGCAGGCAGATATGATCTTCTTTACCTTCCGTCTGGCACCTGGGATCCAGTATCTTTCTCTCAGCTGGACCAATGTGTCCCTGACCCCTGAATGCATTACCTTGTTGTGGCAACACATAACCAGCATGTCAGACAGTCAGTGGTTGGTAGGTAGCAGCCATGGATGCTGCTCTCTCTCACTCAGTCTTGACTGTTGCAACCTTCCTCCCACACATATTACTCCATACTCATCAAGGAAAGGGTTAAGGTCTCTGATTTTTGAGTCCCTGTGAGTATTCTGCCCTGTCTTCAATTCATTTATTTCTCTGGCAAACACCTTGCCTTGTGCCTCCTGAATCCACAATCTTTCAGTTTCTGACAGCTCCTCTGCTGTGAGGTCTCCTCGTTTCTTGTCTTGAGCACGACAATTATGGACAAATCGTCTGATCCAAGCAGTGACTCTTAAAACAGTGGTAAGCTTACTGAATGCTTCTAGCTGTAGTAGTGGTTCAGACTGAGTCACTTCAGTGTTGCTAAGCTGGACTGTCACTTGACATGGCTTCATCTCAGACTTCAATTCTTCCTCAGAACACCCTTCCACTGTCGATTCTGGTTGTGTTGGTGACGTTAGGAAAGGCGGACCTGACCACCACAACCCATCTCCTTTCAGCTTGGATGCTGTCTGTCCTCTTGTGATAAGGTTTGCTGGGTTGAGCTTACCACAACAATGTGACCATGATTATGGTGCTGTCAGTGACTGTATTTCTGTGACTCTGTTCGCAACGAACTGCTTCCACTTTTGTGCTGAGCCACGAATCCACTGAATAACTATCATGGAATCTGACCACAAACAAAGCTGGGATGGCATCATGTTCAGAATCTTTAACAAGTTGCTCCCTACTCTAGCTCCAACTAAAGCTCCCATCAACTCCAAACGTGGTAGAGTTAGTTTCTTTATGGGAGCCACTCTCGATTTGGATGCAACAAAACTGGTGACAGTTCTTCCATCCTTAGTTCGTCCTTGGAGGTATGCAACTGCTCCATATGCCCTTTCACTGGCATCACTGAAGACATGAGGAAGTGGGGATTGCTCATTCTGCCAGTCGCTTACTCTGTACCACCTCGGAATGGCAATCTGATGCAGCTGTGGGAGCTCCATGCACCATTGTTGCCATTTATGACTGAGGTCTTCTGGCAGCTCCTCGTCCCATCCTAAGCCCCTTTGCCACATGTCTTGGAAAAGGCACTTAACTCGTATAGTGAATGGTGCCAGGAAACCAATGGGATCGAATATTCTAGCTGATGATTTTAGGACGCTTCTTTTCGTGTTACCCTGCTCCTTTAAGATGCTCATCAGTTGTCTAAGGTCAAAGACAAAATCATCACTATCTGGCCTCCACACCAACCCAAGCACCTTTAGCACGCAACCATGTGCTTCAGATTCTGGCATACATTCAAATGCACCATTCAGCCACTTAGCCTTCAGTTCTGCGGAATTCGTCGTCCACTTACACAAGTTCATGCTGGCTGTGGACAAGATCTCCTTTGCTCCTGATGTCAACATATAAGCCTCGTCGATATCCTCTGCGCTGGCAATCAGATCGTCTACATAAAGGCAGGTTTCTAGAATGTTAACAGCATGTGGATGGCTGTTTCTGTAACCTTGTAGATGATGCCGGATCGTGGCTGCCAGCAGGAATGGGCTTGAAGAAACCCCAAACACGACACGAGTCATCCTCATCTTGCGTGGCCTTGTGTTCTCAGTGTCAGGTGGTCCTGTTATCCATAAAAATCTTAAGGCATCTCTGTCTTTCGTTGCAATGGATATCTGTAGGAAAGCCCTTGTAATGTCTGCTGTGAATGCAACTGGATGCAGTCTAAATTTCACTAAAATGCTTGAAAGGTCTGGATTAAGGTTTGGACCGGTCAGTAAACAATCGTTAAGAGATGGACTGCCACGCTCATGAGAGGAGGCATCAAAGACTACTCTCAGTTTAGTTGTCATTTTGTCTTCTCTGATAACAGCATGATGGGGCAAGTAATACATCACACTGTCCTCCGTCACCTGTGAACAGTTGTCTTCTGGGACATCTTCACACACCCCCTGCTGTAGATAATCCTCAATGACATCATTGTATCTCTTGAACAATACTACATCTGTTTTCAGTTTCCTTTGCAGTCCATCGAGTCTTTTCTGGGCAATTCTGAAATTGTCTGGGAGGTGTGGGGTATTTTGCTTCCACGGTAACCCTACCTCATATCGCCCTCTAATATATTTGACTGACTCCTCAAAGCTCTGTCTAGCTTCGCGGTCATCTGCGTAGTCCCCATCTCCCTGTGTTATGCCAAGGGAATCCAATTCCCAGAACATGCGCAGCTGCTTTGAGACTTCATTGCATTCACTTATTCCAATGTTCATACAAGCAACCTCGCCCATATTTGAAGCAGAGACTGGTCCCTGTACTGCCCAGCCAAATATTGTTTCTACAGCTACTAGGGCTTCTGATATTCGCTCTACTCTTCCTGACAATATCCTCCAGTAGAAATCGGCGCCAATCAGTACGGATATTTCTGGCTCCTCCCTGCTATCGACTGAGACATCTGCTAGTGGTAGGCCCCTCTTCCCTAGCTGGTGTCGAATGTGTTCACCAGGCACCTTCATAATTGCAGTGCACACTTGCGGTGTCTCAGTGGCTTCAATCTCTATTTTCTGTTCCTTATTCCAGACATTCTCCAGCACTAATTTTACAAGATTCCTCACAGCCGTTACCGGGTTCTCAGAGCCAAAGGTATGCAACTTCAGAGTCTCCCTCCTTTGAACTGGCAGACCCAAAATCTTTACCTGCTTCTCGTGGATGAAACTTCGTTGGCTCCCACCATCCATTAAACAGCGCACCGCCTTCCGTCCGCTGGGTCCTTCAGTCCATGCTCTCACTGTTTGCAACAGCACAGTGTTCTGGTCCTTCGTGTGTGTGTTTGCAGTACGGGGCATAACGGATGAAATTAGTGCATCTGTAGAACCTTCAGTGTCATTGGGGGCTTCTGCTTGTTTGGCCTTGTCACACAATGTAGCGTGGTGTCTTCTGCCACAAGCAGTGCATGACACACCCTTTGTTTTGCAAACCTTTGCGATGTGTCGTGCTCGTAGGCAAATAAAACACCTCCCCCTTTTCTTTAATTTCTCTTTTCGGGTGTTCACTGTGTCATCCGTGCACGCTTCTGATTTGTGGCTTGTGCTATCACAGAATATACAAGTAAGAGGTGCGGTCGAACTGCCTGTGTGGAGAGCTGCGGCTGTAGGCACATTTGCCCTTCTGACCCTTGTCTCGCTCCGTACATCTACTTTACAGTATTGCTTGTGAGAAGCCTGTACATCCTTGGTTATGGTTCCTGTGTTAGTCAAGTGCATCGCACGCTCCCTACTTTCAACCTCCCGTTGCAGAAAAGTAACAAGCTCAAGAACCTTCCATTCATGACCTGGACTCATTTTGCGGGTATACTCAAGGGCAAGATCATCTGGTATCATTTGAAGCAGTATGGGGCACAATAATCCTCCATAAGTGTCTGATACAACACCTAAGGATTCTAAACTTCTGATCTGTACCTCACACTCGTCATACAGTTGTCTTAATGCTTCAGCGTCGGAAGATTTCTTTACTGGAGTCAATTTCAATAATTTGGACATGTGCGCATTCACCACAAGGTCCTTTCTTCCAAATCTTTCCTTCAGCATATCAACTGCTGTGTCATAATTGCTGTCCGATATCTTTAACCCTGCAACAGCTCGGGCAGCAGGTCCAGCGAGGTATGACTTCAAGTAAGCAAATTTCTCCGTTTTGCTCAATTCTCTGTTTTCATGGATAGCAGTTTCAAACTGATCCCAGAACTCTTGCCAAAGACATACTTCTCCGTTAAATTTACTTATAGACAGCTTCGGTAATTTCACCGATGATCTATTAGTTAATCTGTCTGTATGCGTACTCACATCACTTAGCCGGGCCGCCCTTACTCCCTCCGTCGCGTCAGTCTGACGTTCAATCAACCTGGCAGCACGGGTTTTCCACAGACTGATGTGGTCCTGATAGTCTGCGGTTTTCGCGACATCGGCATGTAGCTCGTCTATTGGTATTTCATCTTCTATGTCTTTATCCAATTCGCGGAGATTCTCCTCCTTAATGGAGAGCATGGACAACAACTCTCTCAAACGGTCACAATTCACGTTGTCCTTACATGTTTCTTCTTCTAGAGACCGCAGCAGTTTCGTTGCGGATGCCCGCAAAACTCCGCGTTTATGTTTCAGCCTCTGTAGTCGGTCTGACATTTTCTCTTTCACCTTTTACTTCGCGGCTAGGTGCAACGAGCTACCCGTTTAGTTCGCCTCTTCCCGGGTTTCGGCACCAACGTATGGACATCTAGTGGCAGTTCTATAAATCGCATTTCAAATTGTACAATTAAACTCAATGCCAATCATTTCATCAGCAATTACAAGCTGACAACCAAATACAAACAACACCTTTCCACACAACATCAACAACACCAACTCAAACAATAAAAATACAACACAGGTCACAGTCTCCACTGGAGGCGTGGGTTCGAGTTCCACTTCTGACAGCTTTTCGGAAGGTCTGCAGCTAGCGCCCAGTGGCCGAGTCAACCGGCTTGGACCCTGAGGGTGGGAGAGATTTTTAGGTAGTCGTGGCTGAGTGGTTAAGGCGATGGGCTTGAAATCCATTGGGGTCTCCCCGCGCAGGTTCGAGTCCTGCCGACTACGCTCTGCAGGTGGCCGGTTCCTGAGGTGCTTTGGTAAAGTCTGCTCTTCCTTCACACCCCCTCTATCTGCTGTACTTTTATTTATTCATTTAATACGAAAAAGTACACGAGTGGCCGGGCGACGCGCAACCCTCCATACCGAGGGCAGACTTTGCGCTGGACTTGGTGGCGCACAGCTGTAACCTTCGCATTCGGGTGACTGAGGTTGCTGCGCTGCTTGAGTCGGGGGTTCTGGTATTTGCGTGTGCCATGGCCAACGGGAGTCCTGGTGACGGTCAGCGTCGACACGGTACTTCCTGGGGAGCCTCGGTGCACCGCGTTGTCGAGGGAGAGGTGAAACAACCCAGGCAGGTGAAAGCACCCCGTGCTGAGCGGTCTGCGCGTTGCAGCCTCCTGCTTTTCTGCCGCAAAGCGCTGTGGCGAAACAAACACCATGTTCGATCACAAGCATGCTCATTGTAAGGTTACTTGGTATCAGAGCTCGTCGGGCCAAAGGCCAGCGATCGACTTTGTAGTCGTTTCATCTGGCTTGAGGCCACGTGTTCTGGAAAACTCGGGTGAGTAATGGTTGGTGGTAATGATATTTGTTATCATCAGTCTGAGGTGTTAAAGAGCCGCTTCATTTCTATGTGTAATAAGGCCAGAGGGAAATGTCATAATCTAATAGTGTCTGGTCCTTTGCCCAAACTCTTCATGGGGGACATGGTGTACAGCAGACTGGTGTACTCCTTTAACAGGTGCTTGGAGACGTGGTGCCGCTCTAATCGCACATCGCTCGTTAGCAACGGGGACAATTTCTGGGAAAGGCCCAGGTTTTTCACACGTGATGGTGTACACCTCAACCGGAGGGGTTCGTTTGTTCTGTCCCAAAACTTAGCCTGCAAGCTGCAGGGCTGACTCAGCCATGGGTCATCTCCTTTAGCAGCTCTGCCTATTGATGGGTCTGTTACTCATTCTGGTCCCAGTGGTCATTTCTCATGCGATGGGGTTTCTTGTGCCTTGTCCAGTGAGGGCCTCAAAACTTCAAATGAAAGCGTTAAGTGCAGCCAAAGCATGCAAACCGTTATAAGGCCACGGCGTTTAACTAGACTCCGTGATAGGAGCGCTGGCAGCAGAAACCAAAAATACGTTGAAACAGACATTCTCAGCTTACCACCGAGGCAAAACTGTAATATAAAATGCTGTCTGTTAAATATTCGTTCACTGACGAGTGAAGCTGTTCCAGTAAACGACAATATTAAGTTACAAATCTGATCTGTTCTTTCTTACCGAAACCTGGCTCGGCGGGTCCGATGCGATTCTGCTAACAGAAGCTGCTCCGGACAGATATGATTATTTCCAGAAATGTCGTTCTGTACGTCGTGGAGGTGGAGTTGGCGCACTTTGCAATAGTAGATTACAAATAACACTGAGAAATCGTAATAATTTTACCTTGTCTGAAGTTCTAGAACATACCGTAACTTTATCATCGATTTAGTCACTACTCATGACAAAATTATCTTGATGGGTGATTTCAATGTTCATATAGGCGCGTCATCGGATACTCTCGCTAACAGTTTTAAGCCTCTCTTAAACTCTGTCGGCTTTACTCAAGTTGTTAACGGTCCTACTCGTTCCCGTAACCATACGCTCGATCTCGTCATAACCTACGGCATACATGTTCATCGTGTTAATGTTATTCCTTGAAACGAGACTATTTCTGATCATTTCCTATTAACCTTTGAGCTATATGTGCCGGTGCCGTCCGATCACAGTAAGACCGAAATCGTGCGGCATACTGACGAAAATACTACTGCTAAAATTGTTGATTACATTAGAAGCTCTCATTTTGGAATGAGCATAGATATTGATTAAAAGGCTTTTGATTATAATTCAGTGGTAGAATTCGCCCAAGGCTCTGCGGCTCCACCAAAAGCTAAACTTATTCGAACTGTAATAAACTCATCGCGGTTCAACGAATCAACTCGTGCAATAAAGTTAGAATGTCGTAAATTAGAGCGTAAATGGCATTCAACTAAAAGTTTATTACGTAGCCTGGTCCGATTGTCTAAAAAAAGTAGACATATGAAAAGGATTCGACATCTCAAAATGCCAGTAAAACAGAGGTACTTGTGGCTTGGTGGGTGGCGATGGCAAAACTCTCGACATAATCACGCCAGTCTTTACATGGCACTGGCACGAGGCGACGTGTGTATTGCTTCTCCTCGCAGACTTGTTAGTTTAGTGTGTATTCTTCTGTTTGTGTCACTGTTCTTCCAGCCAGTTTATTCTCTTATTACTTATGACCGCCAAACACTTCAGCAAATACGTGAAACGATGCGATTAGACGCAATTCTTAGTGTTAGAGAGCCGAACTCGCTACCTTCGCTCTGCCGCGAACAACATCATGACCGCGTCCCACCTGAGACGACACAGAAGACGCGATCTCGGAAACGGGGTCGCAGGGCCGGCGTACAGGTGTGAGCGAAACGCCGTGGGCTACGACCTCCGATGCCCAGCATTTTCCTGTCCAACGTTCAGTCTCTGGACAACAAATTGGACGATCTCAGAGGGTGACTTAAATTCTGAAGAGACTTACGGAACTGCTGTGTTTTCTGCTTTATGGAGACGTGGCTCACCGCCAGCACACTGGACCACGCGGTCCAGCCCGAGGGCTTCTCAACTTACCACGCAGAATCCAAACATTAACGGATTATGAACCACAAAGGCGGTCATTGACAGGTGCCGCTGCGTCTCTCCCGGACGAACGGAATGCGCTTTATGGCCGCTTCGAGTTCGAGAACACAGACCCCCCACTGCGCATCCCCACAGTACGTGATAACGCCAGTCTCACCGTCTCTGTGGCACAGGTGAGAAGAACTTTTAGCCGAGTCAACATCCGCAAAGCTGCTGGACCGGACGGAATTTCAGGGCGAGTTTTAAAAACGTGCAGTGAGCAACTGGCTACTGTCTTCACGGACATATTTAACACCTCCTTAAAAAGCTCAACTGTACCCACTTGTTTCAAAAACACCACCATCATCCCCGTTCCTAAGAAGAACAAAGTGAGCTGCCTTAATGACTATTGCCCAGTGTCACTGATCCCCATTGCAATGAAATGCTTTGAGAGGCTGGTGCTGTGACACATTAAGGACACCGTCCCAGACACTTTGGACCCACTGCAGTTTGTCTACCGCCACAACAGATCCACTGAAGACACGATATCACACACACTTCACACCATTCTGTCTCACCTGGATAATAAAAACTGCTATGCAAGGCTATTGTTTGTAGATTATAGCTCAGCATTTAACACTGTCATCCCAACCAAGCTGATCCAGAAACTACTAGGGCTGGGGTTGAGTGCTGCATTGTGCAATTGGATCCTGGATTTCCTCACCAACAGACCCCAGCGTGTGCGGATTGGCAGTCATACCTCCTCCCCACTGATCCTCAACACTGGCACTCCACAGAGAAGTGTCCTGAGCCCAGTGCTATACTCCCTGTTCACACATGACTGTGTGGCCATTCACAGCTCCAACACCATCATAAAGTTTGCTGACGATGTCCACCATAGTCCTCACCACTTTCAACAGGTGTGCTGTGGAGTCCATCCTCACAGGGTGTATTACATCCTGGGGTGGCAGCTGCTCCATACAGGACAAGAAAGCCAGGGTGCTGGAAAGGAGGCTCTGACCGACAGCTGAACCTCACATTGAAGAGGGGCAATGCGGGCTCCGTCCGGGCAGCGGAGCAGCTTTTTACTCTCTCGCCGATAACTGAGGGGGCACGGGAGTTTGCCAATCCAGTCTACACGTGTTCCGTGGACTTGGAGGAGGCCTACGGCCGCGTTCGCCGAGAAATTCCGCGGGAGGTGCTTCGGGAGTACGGGGTGCCGGGGCCACTGCTGCGGGCCAATCGGCCTTCGCAACACACCGAGCGAGAGCCGCGTCCGCACACTCGGCATCAAGTCAAGCCCGTTCAGCGTGGCTGTTGGACTCCGCCGAACTTGCGACTTGCCCCCGCTCCCGCTTGGGGTCTTCATGGGCAGCACATCAAAGCGCGGCCGAGGTCAGGAGGAGGGCATTCTGCGTGAGGGCCGGAAGGTGATGCCTCCGCTTTTTGCGGATGACGTCGTCTTTTCGGCGTTGTCACACGGAGGCCTCCAGCACGCGCTGGAACGGTGTGCAGCCGAGCATGACGCGGTCGGTATGAGGATTGGCACCTCCAAGTCCGAGTCCATGCCTCTCTCACGGAAAAGGATGGCAATGCCCCCCTTCAGGTGAGGGGAGAAAATTTGCCCCAGGTGGAGGAATTTCAGCGTCTTGGGGTCTTATTCAGGAGCGAGGGTGAGAAGGGAGCGCGAGCCCGACCGCAGAGCGGGAGCGGCGGCAGCAGTAACACGGTCCCCGTACCGGGCTGTAGTGGTGAACGGGGAGCTGAGCGGTAAGGCAAAGCTCTCTATTCACCGGTCGGCCGGCCTACGTCCCTACCCTCACCTGTTCTCATGAACTCTGGGTAATGGGCGAGAAGAATAAGATCACGGGTACAAGCGACTGAAATAACTCGTCCACGTTAAGAGGAGCCAGTTGAGGTGGTTCGGGAGTCCGCTAAGGGTGTCCTCTGGGCGCCTCCCCTTCGGGGCTATGCCGGACACGGCCGACTGGGACGAGAGCCCGGGGTCGGCCCAGGACCCGGCGGAGAGATTGCGTCTCACCGCTGTCCTGGGAGTGGCCGGGGATCCCCTGGCTTGAGCTGAAGGAACTTGCAAGGGACAGGCATGTCTACTCTCCCCTGCTCTCCATATTGCCACCACAACCCTAGAAAAACGAGCACACAAGGAAACGGGCAAATGCATCACACCACCGCAGGCTTAGCAGCGGCGTAGCAAAACACGTGGGGGGGGGACTCACGAGCTCAAACCCCAGTCTCCCACATGACAAGCGGGGACACTCGCCACTAAGTTAACGAGGAGGCGGCTGCAGGTAGCCCTTCTCTTTCTCGGTGCCACTCGAAAGCACTCCCTGGGAGCGCGTCAGCCTCTCCAAGCCACGTGACAAGTAGCACTCTGCTGAGTCAGGATGGCCGAGTGGTCTAAGGCGCTGCGTTGAGGTCGCAGTCTCCCCCTGGAGGCGTGGGTTCGAGTCCCACTCTTGACAGCTTTTCAGAGGGTCTTTGGCTACCTCATTTATTACGAAAAAGTACACAGGTCAAGTTATTTGTAATCTTGAGGTATGTTGGTATAATTTCATTTTGTTTTTTTTTAAAAATCACCCTACCACATGCGGAAAAAGACATTTCATCGCAGCAACCACTGCTGAATGCTCTTTTGTTGTGCATTTGGTGACAAAACCTTTGATTGACTGACTGACTGACTGACAACTGTGCTTAGGTGTTGGGGAAGGCCACGTTGCCTCCTGCACTGCCCGGAGGTCGGTGACTGGAGTCGTTCCGCTACGTGCGCCATCTTCTTTTGACCAGGCAACAGGCCGCAAGCACAACGGGGCATTGCGCGGGAGAGGAACGAGCCCCTGCCGAGGCAGCGTCACTGCGCCGTCTCTGTTGCAGAGTGGCCTGGTTGACTGGAGTGAAGGGGTGCGCTTCCTTCAGGAGTCCCAAAGACATTTGGTAAGAATCTCCAGCCAGGTACAAATGCTACGGACGATGCGGTTCTGGACAGCTTGTCCGAGGAAGGGGTACATGTCGCCGGGGCTCATTGGCCTCGGGGTACGATCCTTGCTTTAGGAGTGAGAGGTCCTTGCTTCAAATCCTGGGTGAGCCCTGTGGGCTCCCTGCCTGGCTGCTTCAGAGCTGAGCTGGGTGTGGGGAAGGCTCTGGCTGAAGGGGGAGGAGAGCCTGGCTGGAGCAAGCCTGCCCTCCCCTATGTTGGCTGTGCTCCGGTGGAGGGTGGAAGCAGAGCCTGCTCCATAGCCCCTTGGGTGTGAACCAGCAGCTCCCTCTGTGGTGGGGAAAACCTTTGAGCTGGATGGCCCAGTGGTGAGGTGGAGGGAGGAGCTCATGTGTGTCACTCTTCTGTGGGGTGGTGGCTCCCTCTGCTGAGGGAGAGTGTTACATCCTCAAAGCATGAAGCACTTTGCAACTGTCTCTATTCAGCAAATGCTGCAATGTAATGCAAGGCTGCTCCTTTGTGGTGAGTAGCAGAGGGATAAGGTGGTGAGGTGCATATGCTGTAGCTGTTTTTTCCTTGTGCTCTTCCTGAATTTGCACACTTAAGCTTGCTCGCACTTGTGACAGAGTGCAGGTGTGCCTGGCTAGCTCAGTGGGTAGAGCATGAGACTCTTCACCTTGGGGTGGTGGGTTTGAGCCCTTTGCTGGGTGGAAGGGAGGCTCCCTTCTACAGTGTGAACCCTGTGACTTTGCATGGGGAAAGCTTGGTTTCCCCACCCTGGGCAACTGGTGCCTTGTGAAATTTGCAGGGTTCCTTTGCAAGTGGGGGAACATGAGTTCTGCAGAGTTGCAAAAACCCATTGACTCCAGAGTTGGATGTGTGGTGAGGTCACCTCTGCTTGCAGGGAAATGAATGAATGAATGAATGAGCAGAGGGACCATGTTGCCTTGTAGTGTCTCTGCCCAGTGAGTGAGCCAAGGAAAATGTTATGTTTGGAAGATGCTGGGCTTAAAAATAAATAAATAGATCAATAAACAGACTGATAACATGCGGTGGCTTGAAAAGCAAAGTCGAGCAATCCCCTGGGTAGGGCTCGTTGGTCTAGGGGTATGATTCTCGCTGAGGGTGCGAGAGGTCCCGGGTTTGTGAGCCGCCTGCTGTTTTGCGCCCGCGCGGCTCGTTGCGGAGCGGTTAGCCCAAGCTCGCGTCACCCGTCGGCTGCCTGACACCCTGGACCCCCTGCACTTTCGCGTCTCGCCTGAACAGGCCTACGGAGGACCCCGTTGCCGCTGCCTCCTCGCGCCTGCACAAGAAAGGGTCATACGTGACGATGTGGGCTGCTGATTACAGCTCAGCGTTTGGTCTACAGTCCCTTGATCTCTCCCTGTCCCAATCCCCTGCTACTGACAAAGCGGGCAACTGTCTTGACCTTGTGTTTTCCCGCAACTGTGGCTGTCCCGTTCTCTCTGTCACGCCGCTGCATGTCTCTGACCACTTCTTCATTTCCTTTCAACCCTCCCTCACCACTAACTCTTCGTCACTTCCTGCACCCGTTGTCACCCTTCGCCGCAACTTAAAATCTCTCTCACCTTCCTGCTTTGCCTCTGCTACTCTGGCCGCTCTCCCTTCTGCTCCACAATTCTCAGATCTATCTACAGATGATGCCACTAACACTTCCCTCTCTGCCTTGTCTTCCACCCTTGACCCTCTCTGCCCTCTGTCTTCTAGACCAGCACGCCCCATTGCTACCCCGTGGCTGTCTGATAACGTTACGTGATAACAGGACCGAACTGCAGGCGGCAGAGCGAAGATGGCGTAAATCCAAAACTCCATCGGACCTGGATGCTTACCAGTCACTCTTAGCTGCTTTTCAGTCTGCTGTCTCTTCAGCTAAAACCTCCTTCTGCCACAACAAAATGCAGTCTGCATCCAAAAAAACCACACAGGCTCTTTGCCACCTTCTCATCCCTTCTGTGTCCCCCGCCACCTCCTCCTCCCTCTCCTCTCACTGCTGAAGACTTTGCTTTGTTTTTTAGAGACAAAGTCAAAGTGATCACTGATAAATTCTCACCATCAACCTGCCCGGTTCGCGCTGGACCTCCCTGCGAAGCTATCCTCTTCAGCTTCAAGCCGCTCTCCGAATCTGAAGTCGCTGACCTCCTGATATTGCGCAGCGCCACCACCTGCTCGCTTGATCCGATCCCGTCATCACTGCTTCAGAACATTTCCCCGCAACTCTCCTCCTTCATCTCTTCTATCATCAACTCCTCACTCTCCTCTGGCTGTTTCCCAGCTGCCTTCAAAACTGCTCTATCTAATTTCACCTCTGTTAAAAAAATCCTCCCTGGACCCCAACCTGGTTCAAAATTACAGACCGGTCTCTCTCCTCTCCTTCCTGTCCGAAACCCTTGAGCGGGCAGCCTGTGATCAACTCACCCGGAACCATCTCCTTCATGGTTATCAGTCTGGTTTCAAAGTTGGTCACTCCACTGAGACCGCCCTTCTGGCGGTATCTGACCCTCCCCAAGCTGCTAGAGCTGCCGCCCTCTCCTCGGTCCTCATCCTCCTCGATCTGTCTGCAGCATTCGACACGGTAAATCACCGGACTCTACTCTCCTCTCTGAACCAGCTTGGGATCAAAGGTGCGGCACTCAGATGGTTTGAGTCCTACCTCTCTGACAGATCCTATCAAGTGGTCTGGCGGAGCTCTCGTTCTTCTCCTCTGCCTCTCTCAACCGGTGTTCCGCAGGGCTCGGTATTGGATCCTCTTCTTTTCTCCATCTACACCTCCTCCCTCGGGTCCGGCCATAGCCTCCCATGGTTTCAAATACCACTGCTATGCTGATGATACCCAGCTCTTCCTCTCCTTTCCACCTGGTGCGTCAGACATCTCCGTACGCATTGCTGCCTGCCAGTCGGACATCTCTTCATGGATGTATGATCACCACCTCCAACTCAACCTCTCCAGAACAGAGATTCTTTACCTTCCAGCTGGCCTGCCCTCCTGTCACGACCTCTCGATCAAACTGGACAACTCACTCATTTCGCCTAGCTCCTTTGCTGAGAGTCTGGGAGTTACGACTGATGCGAGTCTGTCATTCTCTCAACATATTGAAGCCACAACCCGGTCCTGCAGATACATCCTGCATAACATTCGTAGGATCCGTCCCTACCTCACTACTGACTCCGCCCAACTACTTGTCCAGGCCATGGCGACTTCCCGTCTAGACTACTGCAAGTCTCTTCTGTGTGGCCTTCCGGCTAATGCCATCAAACCTCTGCAGCTTCTACAGAATGCTGCTGCACGAGTTGTGTTTGATTTGCCAAAGCGCTCCCATCTATCTCATCTACTCATCTCTCTGCACTGGCTTCCTATAGCTGCCCGTATCAAATTCAAAACCCTAGTTGCTGTGTACAAATGCATCAATAGAACTGCTCCCGGCTATTTACAGGACTTGATCAACCGCTACACCCCAGCCAGGCCCCTTCGCTCATCTACTTCTGCTCGCTTGGTGGTCCCGCGCACGAAAGGCGAAGCTCGGAGGTTCTCGGTTCTGGGTCCGTTGTGGTGGAATGACCTTCCCCTGTCACTCAGAACTGCAGAAACTCTGTTTTCAAGAAGGCTCTGAAAACCCACCTTTTCACATCCACTTTGCCCAAGATCTCTTCAGATCATCTGCGGCGTAACCGTTCTCGCATCGTAACTCCAGAAGCATCCCCAGATACAACCTTTATTCCGCCATTACTCTGGTATTGTGCTACTCATTTGTGTATCTTATAATATTTCATTTAAGAAAAGAAAAAAATGGTCTCGGTATCGGGATTTGTCTGTGTCTTATGCGCCTACTTGAACGATGAACCTCGGTGTAGCAAGTGGTAGGGAACAAACTAGGTTTGCTTGAGACTTTCATGTCTGCAGCTATGTCTCCTTCTCTCACACACTGTGGGAGGAGACCGCACACCCGTTCTGATCGACGGGGCAGCGGTGGAGAGGGTGGGCGGTTTTTAGTACCTGGGGCTCAACATCAGCGAGGACATATCCCGGTCCCAGCACCAGCGACACCGTGGCCAAAACGGCGCGGAAGCGCCTGTCCTTTCTCCGTAGGCCGAACAAGCTCGGCATGCCATCCCGGGTCCGGGCTAATTTCTACCTGGTGCCCAGTCGAGAGCATCCTGACCGGCTGCATCGCTGGCCGGTATGGGAGCTGCTCAGCCCAGCATTGTGAGGAACCGCAGAGGGTGGTGAAGTCGGCACAGCTCATCAGTGGCTCTGAGCTTCCAAACATCCAGGACATCTACGCAGCCAGATGCCTTAAGAAGGCCTGGGTTATCCTAACCCAGGGTTAGGGTTACGGTTAGCTTTAGTTTTCTGTTGTATGAATGGATGTCCCTGAGGAGTTCCCCCAAGTCTGGTCCATCTGGTGTGGGAATGAAAGTGAGCCTTCTTTCCAGAAGTTCTTTGTCAGGGTGAAAGTTTTGGGCAAGTTGACAGTGTTGGTGTGCTCTGTGTTTTCGTCGCACGTCTCCACCCTTAAAAGCTTAACTGGTCCAGCCAGTGTCCGATGGTCAAATGCGCTGTTCCTGTTGTCCACTGTGTTACGTTAAGATGGTTAACTTTAAATAGAAGTTTGTTGATCATCGGTAATGAACTCCCGTGTTGCTCAATGTGTCCGTTGATGGCGTCCAGTGTGTTCTGTTGCTCCCTGAGTAACATGTCTGAGTATTGTATCAGGGTCGTGTGTATGGAGGCATTCGGGAAAGTTTCCCTTGCCGCCCTCCACATGTGCTGTAATCGCTTGATAGCCGTCTTTGTACGCTTGTTGCAGACGGTCATGAAGTCCTGCAGCTAATATCCCCTGTTGTGTCTTGAGGTGTACGTTTGTTTTTTTCTAATATTTCAGCTATGTGAAAGAAGTTGGCCTCTGGGTAGCTGTCTACCAGAACCCCGTTCGACGTGGTGCCTGCGATTCTTCTTATATTTTCATCCCCTGTAATTACGGTCGGTTCCCTTACTTCTAATTCCCACTCTGCAATCTTCCTTTCCGTGGCCAAGTGTCGTGTAGGTGCCCGAAGTGCTACTGCAGTCTGTGGCACCAATTCCTCCTCCGAACTGACAGGGGGGCTCCGGCTCCTGTGCATGTTTCTTATGTTATCTGTTTGCTCCTGTTCCACACCCATTTCCGTCCTGAGTGTTGCACTGCCGTCTATGGCCTGTTCTGCTTTCAGTAAATTCTGTGTCCTTTCCACTATAGTCTGTCTGTTTCCCTCCCCGCTTGTCTGTTTTTCCACAACTCTTCTGCTCTCCGGAAGGGCCTCAACTATTGCTACCTCCTGGGACCTTACGCTGGTGCTGGTTCTTATAGGTCCCGTACGTCTCTGTCCCTTTCCTCCCGTTCCCTTGCCTGTTTCTTCCGTCTCCTTCCCTTTGTCATTCTGTTTATTTACGTCACTGTAGCCATTTTCTGTTTGTTTTGTTTTTCCTTTTGTCCCGCTCTGTCTGTCCTGTGGAGCCCTAGGTGGTGTCCTGCTTCCCTATGTACTTGTGCCATTCTTTTACCTGTCCTACCCATTCCTACTCTGTTCTGTTCTGTGTTTGCTACTTGTGCGTATGTCCGGCAGCTGTTTGGCGGCCCCAGACAGGTTACTGTTCTGACCCTGTCTTTTTCCTCTCTGTTTTCCGTTCATTTATTAAGACCCAGGATATGTTTCATTCTGATCAATGTTTCTTCTTTTAATTGGTGTCTGTACATACTTTTTGCCAACTTCACCACCACCTCCCATTCTACCTCACTGGCTAAGTCAGAAGTGGGCTTTTGTGTGTGTATTATGCCTTCATAATGGGCCTGGAGTATATACACGTTACTTTTCATCCAGGCCTCCTTGTTTTTTTTTTTTTTTTTTGTACTGTCTGTCACGTAATGTTGTTAGGGGATGAAGGTATAATAAATTGGGTTATTTGGAGCTAGGCATAGGGTTGCAGCAAGGGTTATAGTTGGATCTTATGTTTGGATTGGAGCTAGGGTTAGGGTTGGCGCTTAGGTTAGGGCTGGAACTAGGGTTACGGCTGGAGTGAGAATTAAGGTTGGAGCTAGGGTTAGGGCTGGAGTGTGAATTAAGGTTGGAGCTAGGGTTAGGGTTGGAGCTAGGCTTCGGGTTGCAGCAAGGGTTATGGATGGAGCTATGGTTATGGTTGGAGCTAGGGTAAGAGCTGGATCTATGGATAGGGCAGGAGCTACGGTTACGGTTAAGGTTGGGGCTAAGGTTTTGGCTGGAGCTGCGGTTAGAGCTTAGGTCAGGGTCTGAGCTAGGGTTAGGGCTGGATCTCAGCATAGAGCTTGGGTTAGGCTTGGAGCTAGGGTTATGGCTGGAGCTTGGGGTAGGGTTGGAGCTAGGGTTAGCGTTTGAGCTATGATTCGGGTTGGAGCAAGTCTTAGGCTTGGAGCTAGGGATAGGACTGCAGCTAGGGTTAGGGTAGGAGGAAGGCGAAGGGTTGGAGCTAGTTTTAGGGTTGGAACTATGGATAGAGCAGGAGCTATGGTTAAGGCTGGCGCTAGGGTTGGAGCTTTGGCTAGGGTTGGAGCTTTGGCTAGGGTTGGAGCTAGGGTTAGGGCTGGAGGTACACATAGAGCTTGGGTTACAGTGTGAGCCAGGGCGAAGGGTCAGAGCAAGTCTTTGGGTGTGAGCTTGGGCTAGGGTTGGAGCTAGGGTTAGGGTTAGGCTGAGGAGAGTTATGGACTTCGTTTACACAGTTGTATCTCGGTTACTCTGGCAACACGTGTTCTCTTCCAGGCTGTAACATGTCAGTTTTGTTTTCGGTGTGTTTGTGCATGGTGGAGTGATGCTGGTGAATGAAGCGTTGCTGGGAGGTGTGTAAAGGCGTTATGTATGTGTGTGTGTGTGTGTGTGTGTGTGTGTGTGTGTGTGTTTATGGAGTGTCCAGTTGTGGGAGTCGCATGTGTTGTCAGAGAATTTTTCTCGTTTTTTGTTTGCGGAGTAATGTCTCCCCCCTTGTGACTCTCGTGTGGAATTGCAGGTAGGTTGAAATTTCTGTGGTGGGTGTGCTGTGATGTGGTTGGGGTTTAAGTATCCAGAGCAGGTTTGTATTCTTGGATAGGGGTAGGCTGTGGATGGGAGATTTTTTAAGAAAAAAGAAAAATTGAGCGCGTATGAGTCGTGTGTGGGCTAGGGCTAGGGCTGGGGTTGGAGCTATGGTTAAGGTTAGATGTAGGGTTTGATTTGGAGCTAGGGTTAGGGCTAGAGCTTGGGTTAGGGTTGGAGCATGGGTTAGAGCTGGAAATATGGTAAAGGTTGGAGTTAGGTTTCGGGCTGGTGTTATGGTTAGGTGTGGAGCTAGAGCTCTCTTGTGTGAGCCTTTCACGGGCAGCAACTACAAGTAGGGCGCACGCGGCACTGGCGCTTGCTTACGGCCATACCACCCTGAATACGCCCAATCTCGGAAAGTAAGCAGGGTCGGGCCTGGTTAGTACTTGGAGGGGAGACCGCCCGAGAATACCGGGTGCTGTAAGCGTGAGTATTATCTGGAAACAGTCACTCTTCAATGTTTCATTTCTGTAGCAGGATTTCACTGGATATTAATTCTCCACCGTGATCCAAATAGGTGATTGCATCACAAATGGCCGCCTCGGTGTTGAGCTCCACAGCTGTTTTACTGTTTTTGTTAGTTTGTCCTGTCTTTAGTCATATTCCTACAATCAGTTTTACCAGGGAAGAACTGCTGAACATTCAGCAGTACACACCACCCAATATTTTACCAGTTTTTGATTTTTGATTATTCTGACATTTCACTGGACATTGTAGTTGGGGGTGGAGGGTGCAGTGGCGCAGTGGGTTGGACTGGGTCCTGCTCTCCAGTGGGTCTGGGGTTCGAGTCCCCCTTGGGGTGCCTTGCGATGGACTGGTGTCCTGTCCTGGGTGTGTCCCCTCCCCCTCTGGCCCTACGCCCTGTGTTACCGGGTAGGCTCCGGTTCCCTGCAACCCTGTATGGGACAAGCAAAGATAATAAACAGTGCAGTTCTGCAACCATTACTAATGATGAACTTATGTTGTTTTTCAATAAGAAATTAGAGAATATCCACGAATCCATAGTGCCCTCTAGTTCGCTCTTAGCCAGCATAAGCTCTTCTGGGTATGATAACATTAGTTGTCCGCACCGTCTCGGTAGCTTCGACGTAATAACCGTTGAGGAAACTACCGTGCCAGTTCGCTCTGTGAAAGGTACTACCTGTCCTTTAGACCCAGTCCCCACTAGAATGTGAGGACCATGTACGAAGCTGGAAAGGCGGCACAGGTGGCCGCAGAAATGAGGGCCTACAGACTTGCCATCTTGGGAATCAGCGAGTCACGGTGGACTGGCTCAGGCCAGAAGAGGCTATCATCGGGAGAAATGCTGCTGTTTTCAGGACACGGGGAAGACAACGCCCCCCCACACCCAAGGTGTGGCTCTGATGTTAAACAAGACAGCCCAGAGAGCTCTCACCGGATGGGAGGCCCATGGACCACGCATCATCATAGCAACCTTTCGAGGCCGGCCAAAAAACACATGGCGACGCCACCTGGATGCAGAAGCCAAGAGGATGGGCCACACCTGGGGAAAACTGGAAAAACTGGCCCAGGACAGAGATGCCTGGAGAGCCCCTGTTGACGGCCTATGCCCCAAGAGGGGTAGTAGGCATAAGTAAGAAAGTAAGTGCCGGACTCCAGTGCCGCAGACCATGGCATCCTACTGAGTAGACTTGAAAACCCGGTTGGCCTAAGAGGCCCCCTTCTGAAGCGGTTTGACTCGTATTTAGCCAACCGTGAGCAATTTTGTACTAAAATCTGTTGACTGCACCCCCTTCATCTCAACTATGGTTCAAGTATGGTGTGCCGCAGGGCTCTGTGTTGGGGCCATTACTGTTCTCACTCTATATGTTACCACTGGGTGACATTATTCGCAAGCACAATATGAATTTCCGTTCGTATGCCGCTGGCACACAGCTATATGTATCGTTTGAACCTGATGATCCATCACGTGTGGTGTCTTCAGCTAATTGTTTTACCAGTATAAAATTACGGATGTGTTAAAAAAAAAAAAAAAAAAAAAATCTACATCTCTAAATGCCAGTAAAACAGAGGTACTTGCGGTGGGAGGCGATGGCAAAACTCTCGACATAATCACGCCAGTCTTTTACAACAAATGCTATTAGCTTCAAGCGTACGGATTGTGTCGAGGATTTGGGAAGCTGTCATTTGAATCTCATGTAAGTGCTTTGACTAAGTCGTGCTTCCTTCAGTTAAGAAACATAGCTAAGTTACGGCGATTCCTATGCAGCTGTGATGCTGAGAAACTGGTTCGTGCTTCTGTTTCAAGCAGGCTGGACTACTGTAATGCTTTATTATCGAGCTGTCCATACGATACTGTATCCAGGCTACAGTCGGTACAAAATGCTGCTGCAAGAGCTGTCGCTAGAACTAGGCAGTACGACCGTATGACACCGCTACTTAAATCGTTACGTTGGCCCCGGTCGCATTTAGACTTAATTATAAAATCCTACTTTTGACCTGTATGGCAATACATGGCATTGCTCCTGCATACCTTTGTGAGATTATTGATTCTCATATCCCAGGATGATACCTTTGTTCACTGGATGCAGGTTACCTTAAAGTGCTTGTGATCAATAAGACCTCAGTAGGAGGTCGTGCCTTTCGCTACTGAGCGCCTGAACCGTGGAATACTTTGCCAGTTACCGTCAGAAATGCCCCGTCTGTTTCTGCCTTCAAATCTAGACTAAAGACTTCTTACACGTTCACTCAGGCATTCCACCTCGAAATATAATTCCGCTTGCCTGTGTTTGTTTTGACCACCTTCATACAAATGCATATGTAGCACACCGAGGCGGCCGGGGAAGGGGGCGGAGATGGGGACGAGGCAGTCGCAGCTGGGGTTGATTGCACTCCCTATTTCTTCACCTGTGCCCAGCAGTGAGTGAGAGAGACGGAGGAGGAGAGCGGATCCACGCAGACGAGCATGAGCGCGAATTCGAACCCGAGCCCGGAGGCGATGCCGCCCGGACCGACCCAAGGGCCCTCGCCCCCCTGATCGGCACGAAGCCCATCCTGCCAGTTTCCTCCTACCCCCCCTTTTCCATCCCCTTCCTTCTCCCTGATCCGTGACTGAACAAAACCCCTTCGCAGACGGGCACCGCGTCCGTGGTCACCTGCCTCGTCTGTTGCGGTCGTGCCGAAACCCGGGAGCCGGCGAGACGGACAGAGACCAGCTGGAGCGCATTCTCCAATGGATGCAGCTGCAGCAGCAGGAGTCGCTGGACGCGATCGTAGCGGTCCGGCTCGCAGAGCGCCGGGCCCTGGTGGAAGCCCTGGCCACCCTCGTGGACCGCCCGATCCATATCCTTATCCATAACCCTAACCCTAACCCTATCCGAATCACTTTCCTAGAACAAACGGTCACTTTGCGGCTATCCCTGTCCCTGTCACTGTTTTCAACCCAACCTCAAACCCGAAACCTGTCCCTAACCCTACACCTATCCCTATCCCTTTCCTCAACCCTCTCTCTGACCCTAAGCCCCCCATCCTTATTCCTATTCCCATTCCTATCCTTATCGCCATATCAGAGTCTAGTTCCGTGGTGGAAGTCGCTGAGGTAGTTGGAAAGCTCCACAGTGGCAAAGCAGCGGGGTGGGGCGGACGAGATTTTCCCGGAACTGCTTAGGGCCCTGGATGTTGTGGGGCCTGTCATGGCTGACACGCCCGTGCAATGTTGCACGGACCTCGGGGACGGTGCCTTTGGATTGGCAAACTGGGCTGGCGGTCGCCGTCTCTCAGAAAGGGCACGGGAGAGCGTGTTCCGGCTATCGGGGTATCGCACTTCTCGGCCTCCCGGGGAAAGTCTATGCCAGTGTGCTGGAAAGGAGGCTCCGGCCGACAGCTGAACCTCACGTTGAAGAGGGGCAATGCGGGCTCCGTCCGGGCCGTGGAGCAGCGGAGCAGCTTTTTACCCTCTCGCCGATAACTGAGGGGGCACGGGAGTTCGCTAATCCAGTCTACACGTGTTGCGTGCACTTGGAGGAGGCCTACGGCCGCGTTCGCCGAGAAATTCCGCGCGAGGCAGTTCGGGAGTACGGGGTGCCGGGGCCACTGCTGAGGGTCAATCGGCCTTCGCAACACACCGAGCGAGAGCCGCGTCCGCACACTCGGCATCAAGTCAAGCCCGTTCAGCGTGGCTGTTGGACTCCGCCGAGCTTGCGCCTTGCCCCCCGCACCCGCTTGTGGTCTTCATGGGCAGCACATCAAGGCGCGGCCGAGGTCAGGAGGAGGGCATTCTGCGTGAGGGCCGGAAGGTGCTCTGGTACCAAGTACACTTATGAGCATCCTTGCGTTCGAACATGGTGTTTGTTATGGACAAGCCACGACTAGCACAGAAGTCCAATAACATTTCACCATTCGGGTTCAGATTGGGCAAGCCGTTCTTCCCAATCACCCTCCCCCGCCAGATTTTCCAGTCCTTGCCAACGTGAGCGTTGAAGTCCCCCGGTAGGACTATGGAGTGTGTAGGTGGGGTCCTGTCCAGAACCCCACCCACCTTCTCCAAGAAGGCCGAATACTCTGAGCTGCTGTTTGGTGCATTAGTGAGCACACAACAGTCAAAGTCTTCCTCTCTGCGACCCTAAGTCGCATTGAGGCGACCCTCTCGCCCACCGGGGCAAACTCCAACTGTATGGCAGCCAGCCGGGGGCTTGTGAGTGTCCCCACGCCCGCCCGGCGCCTCTCGCCTCATGCAACTCCTGAGTAGGAGAGGAACCACCCCTTATCGAGGAGTTTGGTTCCAGAGCCAACACTGTGAGTGGAGGTGAGCCCAACTATATCCAGTTGGTATTTCTCAACCTCCCGCACCAGTTCCGGCTCCTTCCCCCCAAGCGAGGTGACATTCCACGTACCAAGAGCCAGTTTCCGTCGCGAGGGGCTACGACGCCATGCGCCACCCCGCTCCCTCCTGCTCCCTCCTGCCGCCTCCCGCTGCCAGGTATACATTGCACCGGACCCCCATGCCGGACCTTGCAGGTGGTCCCCCCACGATGCCTTTTTGGGCTGAGCCCGGCCGGGGTACGTGGGCTGCCCGGCCACCAGGCGCTCGCCTAGGAACACTACCCCCAGGCCTGGCTCCAGGTGTAGGTCCCGGTGACGCTATTCCGGGCAGGGTAAACGATCTCGTGTTTACCTTTTCCATGGAGGTTTTTGGATCGTGTTAGTCTGGATCTTCACTCCAGACCTGTTCGCCTTGGGAAACCCTACGAGGAGCATAGTGTTCCTGACGATGTAGGTCTGGAGTTCCCTAGATCACACGAGCCCTTCCACCACGCCAAGCGCCCACTTATACTAAGGGCCTGGGTAGCTCAGTTGGTAGAGCATCAGACTTTTAATCTGAGAGTCCAGGGTTCAAGTCCCTGTCCAGGCGTAATGTTCAGTGTTCATCTGAGACTCTGTAAAGTCGGAAGTATGTATGCAGTAGTGTCACCTTTGAGTAATAATGTAAGTTCTGATGTGTAAGGAGCAGCTGTACACTCTCTAACTCAACAGCAGTGAGGAGTTTTGTTATTTTTTTAAATTAGAATTTTATTGTTGATTAACTTATTTATTTTATTTTCCCCTCTGTTTTGTTTCGCACCCGAGGAACCGCTCTCTCTTACCCCTCACTTTTTCAGGCTCCAGTGAGGGCTGCCACCTGGAAGCGCAATTATTCTCTGGGAACAGTCACTCTTCAATGTTTCATTTCTGTAGCAGGATTGCACTGGATTTTAATTCTCCCCCGTGTTTAACACTTTTGTGACTCCAGGTGTTTATTCAGAACAGTTTATTCTTCTCTTGAGTCTCTTTTTGTCCCGTTTGGTGCGTGATTTTAATGTGTGACATCGATCGCGTATACTGAAAGTCATGACTGCTTTTCGTTGGACTCTCGTGAGCATTTCACAAGAGAGAGGCAAAAGTGCGCTCCGCTTTGTGCGGCCAAAGCCCAAGCAGGCGTCGCATGCTCGAGCGTTCTTTGCGTGAGCCTTTCACGGGTAGCAGCAACAAGTAAGGCATCGGTGGCACACCTACTCGTTTGCAGCTCTACCGCCCTGACTACGTCCCGTCTCGAAAGCTAAATAAGGTGGGGCCTGTTATGTACTTGGGTGGGAGACCGCCTGGGAATACCAGGTGTTGTGAACTTTTTTTTTTTTTTAAATATAATTTTACTATTGATTTACTATGTGGTGGCGCAGTGGGTTAGGCCGGGACCTGCTCTGCGGTGGGTCTGGGGTTCAAGTCCCGCTTGGAGTGCCTGGTGACAGAATGACGTCCTGTCCTGGGTGCGTCCCCTTCCCCTCTGGCCTTGCTCCCTGTGTTATCGGGTAGGCTCTGGTTCCCTGCAACCCCGTATGGGGCAAGGGGTTTTGAAACTGTGAAATGTTTTTTTTTTTTTTTTAAAAGAAGAAAAAAAAAAAAAAACAACTTACAACACCCGGTATTCCCAGGCGGTCTTCCATCCAAGTACTAACCAGGCCTGATCTTGCTTAGCTTCCGAGAACAGACAACTTATTAACTGTCTATTTCTGGAATTTTCCACTTAGCGTTTTTTGGACCACAGTTAACCGCAGGTAACTGGAAACCGCTGTGTTGTTTCTTTGTGGTCAACGAACACAGAGCAGAGCGTCCAGAGCCAGGCAAAGCGTCCAGAGCCAGGCAGAGCGTGGAGTCACACACCAGTTGCTGAGACGGCGTCTTTGGAAAGAATGGAATCCCTGTTCAACGCAAGTTCTATTCTGAATGTATTGTCTGACGGCACACCTGTGTGTTATGTAACATGTTTTGTTTGGTTGCACCTGCTGACATTTTAGAAACAGTTCATTTGCTTGAAATGCGTAACAAATAATGACTTGGTGCGGAAAGTCCGCGATTTAGAAGAGCGCATTAAGAATTTGATTTCTATACGAGAAACGGAGAGTTGGTTGGACTCGGTGTGTCCCGATGCCTCCGTAGTGTCGAACTCGGCGTCGACCCTTACAGGCCCCAGTACAGCTAATGAGAAGCCGGGTACCCCGGAGCGCTCTCACGGCGACTGGGTCACGGTTCAGAGTAAGAAGTCGAATAAAGCGAAGCCGAAGCTACGGGTTCCTGGTTTGGGTTCTCCCGTCCAAACCCAAAATAGATTTTCGGCTCTAAGCAGTTCACCTAATAATAATAATAATAATAATAATAATAATAATAATAATGTGCTCATTTTGGGATATTCGGCTGTCGGAAATGTTAAGGTCCGGGGGCCTGGGAATCGAAATGTAAATGTAAAGGTAAAGTGTTTCTCACGCACACGTGTGTCCGACGTGAAGGCTCGTGTCAGTTCTCTGGCCGATAATGCCGTGTCGACTATGATGGTGCATGTTGGTGGTAATGATATTCGTCATCAGCAGTCTGAGGTGTTAAAGAGCCGATTTATTTCTATGTGTAACAAGGCCAGAAGGAAATGTCGTAATCTAATAGTGTCTGGTCCTTTACCTAGACTCTTCATGGGGGACATGGTGTACAGTAGATTGGTGTCTCTTAACAGGTGGTTAGAGACGTGGTGCCGCTCCGATCGTATATCATTTGTTAATAACTAGGATGGTTTCTGGGAATGGCCCAGGTTTTTCACGCGTGATGGTGTACACCTCAGCTGGAGGGGTTCATTTATTCTGTCCCAGAACTTGGCCTGCAAGTTGGGAAAGAACAATCAGAAGCCCTTTCTAAACTCTGTAGCAATTAAAGACAGTAACTGTCAAGTTAATCTTCCAAAACTTCAACGTGGTTCTATGATTGAGTGCTAATAATGCTGGCTCGTGAACCAGGTCCCTCTGTGAGACTTCTGCGTCAACAATGCGGACGGCCCACTTCTTTAAGAGACCCTTACGCAACATTCTGCACGCAGAAGAAACGAGTTTATCTGTTCTTCCAGATGTTGCACTGCAAGATTCACAGCCTTCTGATAATCAGAGAGAACAAGAAAAATGTAGTTTTGCAGCCTTGTATGGCAAAGGCATTTGGACAGAAGGGTCTAATTCCTAAATCTTAAAGGAGAACAACATGACCACTCCAGTGGTATGTTGACCGAAATCCATAACACAATGGCTGGGGTCAGAAAAAAAGACTCCAGAGACTGGAAATGGAGCAATGAAAGACACCTACCTGCATGGCGGTTCCGAAGGCATGACCAAAGTCAATTCCGATCATTCCTCCTGTCTCCATGTTGATCAAGAAGTTGGACAAATGGCGGTCTCCGATGCCTAAGAGCCAGTGACTAACACACGAGGGCATGTGACGCCGTGAAGTGGGACCTCAAGAAAAGGAAGGCCTCTGGTGATGTGCTCATCTTGACGAAAGTTCTCCTGAACAATGGAGACACTCAAATCAATGGTCAGAGGCTTGCGGATCATTCCGGTAAAGCCCGACTTCTCTTGTGTCTAGAGCTGTGACAGTCTGCCTTGGGTTGGTAAACAGAGTTGGGTTTGGCAAATTGGTGGAAGACCAGAAAAAAGAAAAAATGTTTCTGTGAGTGGTTCTGTTTGGCCAGTAAGGAATGTGAAGTACAGTGACAGTGGGAACCATCAACTGAATCATATGTAAAACCACGGTTCTGCATTTCTTCTGATCAACATCACCTCATCATCCTTTGTATTTAGAATGACTTAAAATTCTTACCCTCATCCCCTAAACCAATCGTTATCTGTGCTGGTCCAGTGAATGTACTTAACTGATGTGAAGCTCTTAAAAAGAGAAAAAAAAAGTACGTACCCACACTGTATTTCTGCAACTTAGTTTCTGTTGTTACTGGGATAATGTTGAATGCTCGCCTTAGAAGATCCTCTGGTACAAGATTCTCTGTTTTCCTGAAATTGGCTACAGTCTCATCTCGTTTGGCTTTCCTTTGAGATATAAGATCATTCAATGAGAATCAAAACCATAGTAAAATGAAGAGAAACGCCAAAGATCCTGCCAAGGATACACAGCTATACTAATACATTTTACAATACTGGCACAAGTTTAATGAAGTCATTTAAAATTCTGAATGAGACTTTTTAAAAATATTATTTAAGTCTTTTTTTGTTCATCTTTATCAAGAGTGCTAAAAATTGGAAGTTATATGTCACGTTTAAGTTCAGGCTCACAAACAGAAAAATTAACAGAAAAATAGTTCTAAAGTGAGGCAGATGACTGAAGGGCTTTGCTGTAGCCATACGTATACTCTACATATATATATATATATATATATATATATAAAGCAATACTAATGCAACAGTATTTGCTTATAAGGTTCCAGATAGCACAGCGACCCTACAGTCTTCCCAGCCACATTGTCCAGCGAGGTCTCAAAGGCGTCCGCAGTAATGCGGTCATTGTACCAGTCTGTTGTGGTGAAGAAGGAGCTGAGTCGTAAGGCGAAGCTCTCAATTTGCCGGTCGATCTACGTTCCTACCCTCACCTATGGTCATGAACTTTGGATGATGACCGAAAGAATGAGATCGTGCATACAAGTGGCAGAAATGAGTTTCCTCCGCGGAGTGGCTGGGCGCACCCTTAGGGATAGGATGAGGAGCTCTGTCACCCGGGAGGAGCTCGGAGTAGAGCCGCTGCTCCTCCGCATCGAGATGAGCCAGTTGAGGTGGCTCGGGCACCTGTTCCGGATGCCTCCTGGGGAGGTGTTCCGGGCATGTCCCACTGGGAGGAGGCCTCGGTCAAGAGGCAGCAGCACTCACCGCGATGCTACCAAGTGTCTCCGTGGGCTTTACAAGGCAAACAGTTAAGGCAGTCAAGATGACATTAACCACTTTTTTTAGTGTGTTTCCCTTCCTGGTGGACACAGGGGTGACGAGATCCACTCTTAGAAGACAGGAGATGCCGTGGTTCCTGCAAATGGAAACCGGATCTGCCTCATGGGAGCATCAGGAATAACACAAAGCCTCAAAAAAACAGACCCACTGCGCGTGGGAGTGACAGAAGACATTGCTGTGACTAACCGTTCGGTTCTCCTTAGTAACCGCTGTCCGGTGAAGCTGCTGGGCCGCGACCTGCTTGCGAAGCTCGGGGCAACTGTCACCGTGACCGAAGAAGGTGGCAACATCGCATCTCCAGTATTGGGACTGTTGTCTCTGCAGGTGTTATCGCAGTACACCGCTTGGCTGCTGGATGATGACGCGCTGCGGTGAGGTAAGGGTGCCTCCCAACTTGACACAGCCCACACGGTTGCACTGCACAGCACGCTTCTTTGCCAAAGAAACCGTAGAGTATCGACAAGAGTCGCATGAGTTTCCGGCAAACAAACTTGAGGAAGAGAGAATCATTATGTCGGATTTGTTCCTGACAAAGTGCCCCGCTGCAGCCTCTTTCGTTCTGATCCCGGCCCAAAGTAGGTGGTACAAATGGGATTGAGTTCCGCATATATCACTGGGGAAGACAGGAAACTCAGAATGGAAAGATTTGGGCATTTAAGGTTGAAGGCATCGACTCACCTGTAAACACCATAGCAGTGTGGTACCGGAATAATCTCCTGTTACAAGATGACAACGAGGGGGACCATATGCAACCATGTCGTGTGAACGTTTGGTGTGAGAAATTGTTCGTTCAAGTGTGGTGTGAAAATATGTTCAAGTAGTCAATATTTTCAAGTGCTTAATATGTTCTAAAGTGATGTAAGAGTTAAGACGTTCAGAAAATATATGCTGTCCGTTTAACGCAGTGGAGAAACGTTGATAGGGAAAACAAAACACAAAGAAATTTGAACCTTTAGTTGCGTCCCGGCAGACTTCTAAAACAGGGACAAACTGTTTGGAGGGACGTAGAAGACCGGCAAATAGAAAGCTTTGCCTTACGGCTCACCTCCCCCGTTCACCACCACAGTCCAGTACAGCAACCGCTCCCACCTCACTTGTGAATAAGACTCCAAGATGCTTAAACTCCTCCACCTGGAGCAAATTTTCTCCCCTCACCTGAATGAGGGGGGCAACACAACCTTTTTCCATGAGAGAAGCATGGATTCAAACTGAAAGGTGCTGATCCTCATACCAATCACATCCATATCAACTCCATAACCTTTTTCACTTGTTGTTGTTTTCCCCCCTCCACCAGACACAGAGGAGACTACTACCAACACATCCTTTCCACCCCAGATGGGACTCGAACCCACAATCCCTGGCTTAGAAAGCCAGTGCCTTATCCATTAGGCCACTGGGGCTAAACTTAGCAGAATGGCTAAAGGAAGTGTAAATGAAGAGGAACACCACAGTAACGCTTGGTTCTTACATTTTTCAGTAATGCCTTTCAGTTTAACTGTGAAGCCAGAACACACTAAAAACTCCCAAGTGTTGTTCCAACAACAAGGTGTCGCCTGCCTTATGACACTGTGGCAAACGGATGTGTACTTAAGAAGAAAGGAATTATATCATGCGGGCATATGAACTAGAAATGGATAACAGAGTGTTAATTGAACCGCGAGCGACTTTGCATCGTCATGGCAATACAGAAACGCGGATGTGTCTTGCGGAAGAAATTCGACATGACTCAAACAACGGACCCAAGATAGGAGAGAGTATCTTACTTTGTCTCTCCCCAGCTGGAGAGAGAGTCCCTCGTCCCCTGTGCTGGACTCAAGGGAGTCTCCCCGAGCATCCAAAGCACACTCCTTACATACGTCTAGAGGCGCATGCTAAGTGCACGCACGCGCGCACACACACACACAAATAGTCTTAACCGCTTGCCTCATACAGGGTTGCAGGGAGCCAGAGCCTAACCCAGCAACTGAGGGCATAAGGGGACACACTCAGAACAGGACACCAGTCCATCGTAAGGCACCCCAAGCAGGACTCAAACCCCAGATCCACTGGAAAACAGGACCTGGTCCAATCCCCACTGTGCCACTGCACCACTGCGCCACTGTGCCACTGCACTAGTGCACCCCCCTCTCATGCTAAGCATATGGTGGCATTTCTCATTGGCTTTCTCTCTGCATGATCAGCGCGTGCTCAGCTCGTGTTTGCTTCGAATTTGTTACTTACTTATCTGGTACGTTCCCTACAGGCTAGAGTGAGCTATGCACATTAACCTTATTTATTTTCTTGTTTTTTCGCTACCAGCCAGTGTCTGGTTAGTGTCTGAGTTGGGGGCGCAGTTTCGGTACATTCCTGCTTCTTGCGCAGCGGGCTTTCTGCAGCAGTCATGGAACAAATCAGTTGCACAAAACTGCACAATTTTCTTTTTTTTTTTTTTTTTTCTTTTTTTTTAATATAAAGTGGAGGGAACTGTTTGGTGGGGCGTGAGGGGTATGTGGGGTTTTGGGAGGGATGGAGTACTGGTGGCGTGGTTGGTTTGTGTCCAGCCCCCCTTGATTTTGGCACAAGGGGTTGAACATCTTTCCCTGTGTATTATTGCATGTTGGTTCTAGGTGACTAGTGACTGCTGTGAGCAGGGCAGCTGGTGGCATGGGAAAGATCGTGTGACAGCAAGGAGAGACTGCTGGCAGGAGGGAACAGACCCCACTAGGGGCTGACATGGGCTAGCAACCTGTGTCAGCAGCATCTTGTGCTTTTGTGTAGCAGGAGGCGCGCCCTGTTTAAGCTACAGACACACAAATGTTTTCAATACCCCAAGAGTCAGTGAGAGCAGGGGTGGAAGACGACTCATCGGCGGATATAACGGCTTTAGACCTTGACGTGAACTTGACGGGGGGGAAAGCATGAACACAACCACGCCAAGTAGGGGTGGATCGGTGCTGCAGGTGTGTATTTGTGGCTGGAGGAAGGTGACTTCAGTGAGAGGCCTAAGAATTCATCAAGGCAAGAAGAAGTGTTTAGGGGGACGAGGCAGGGGCCCCGCATTGATCGCCACGACCTACGGAGTGGTCCAGATAAGTCAGGTGAAGTCCAGGGGCAGGTTGCACACCAAAGACCACAGGACATCAATACCTCTGTCTTAGAGGAGACAAGACCAAAGATGGATGCACAAGGCAGCATCGATCATGGAGAGGATGCGGGGCAGATGATACCAAGATGAGAACAAAAACCTAAGGTGAGATGGCCAGGCGCCACTGACTGTAAGGAGTGGACCTCTAAAAACAATGACTTGAGAGGGATTTTAAATGGCCTGAAGGGTACGGCTGAGTCTAAGATAAACCAACTGGGTGAGATTATATACGACTATGGGAAGAAGAGGTTTGAGGTGTTCGAGAAGAAGCGTAAGGGTGAGCAGAGCATGTTAAGGTCAAGACGGCAGATGGAAATTGAGAGGTTGATTCAGGAAAGAAGAGACTTAAAAAAGCTTTGGAAACGAGCAGATGAGGAAGGTAGAAGTGGCATTAATATTTTGCAGGAAGAATTGAAACGTAGATTGGTAGTGTTGAGGAGAGCGGAAAAGCTTAGATTGAGGAGGAAGAAGAAGGAGCAAGCTATGGTGGCAATTTTTAAGGACCCATTGAAATTTGTGAAGTCCTTGCTTGAGCAAGAGAAGTCTGGTTGTTTAAATGTTCAAAGGAGGGAGTTGGAGAGCTGTCTGCTGGAAATGCACACCGATGGTGAAAGTGAGAGGGTTTTTAAAGTACCTGCAGATATTCCTCCATTAGGGGAGATCGTGGCACAAACGGACATGTGTCCTCCAAGGTTGAAAGAAGTACAAGAGGTGGTGCGGCGTGCGAGGGCAGAATCTGCACCAGGACCCAATGGGGTTCCTTAATGGGTTTATAAAGGTGCCCGGATGTTTTAAAGTTTTTGTGGAAGCAGATGGTGGTCGTATGGAAAAAAGGTATCATTCCAAAAGAATGGCGGCGAGCAGGAGGGGTGTTTATACCCACAACGAGAAAGATGAGGTAGAAATAGGGCAATTCAGGCCAATGTGCCTTCTTAATGTTGAAGGGAAAATATTTTTTAGTGTTGTGGCGCAGAGGTTGCCTGCATATTTGTTGGCCAGCAACTTAATTGACACATCTGTGCAGAAAGCAGGAATTGCGGGTTTTTCAGGCTGTTTAGAGCATTTTTGTATGATCTGGCACCAGATAAAGGAGGCCAAGATGGAAGGTGAAGACCTCCACGTGATTTTTTTGGACTTGGCGAACGCCTTTGGTTCAGTGCTGCATGTTTTGTTGTGGAGGGCATTTGTTTTTTTTTTAAAGTCCCAGAGTGTATTACGAGACTGGTTAAGCTGTATTTTGAAGACATCCAGTTTTATTTTTGTACCAAACAATACACCGCAACTTGGCAGCGGGTTGGGGATTGACATAATGGCCGGATGCACAATCTCGCCTCTGGCTTTTACCATGGCTATGGAGGTGATAATAAGGGCGTCGAGATGGGTGGTTGGGGATATGAGGCTGAAGGATGGTTCTCGCCTTCCGCCAATCAGAGCGTATATGGACGATATGACTGTGCTTACTACTACTGTCCCATGTACTCATCGCTTATTAATGAAGTTCAATGGAAATCAAAAGTTGGCCGGACTGAAAATTAAACCTAGCAAAGTGTAGGAGCTTGTCAATAGCTAAAGGAAAGTTATCGCAGGAGAATTTCCAGATCGATGGAGAAAAGGTTCCGTCAGTGGCTGAAAGGCCAATTAAAAGCTTGGGTCGATGGTATGATTCCTCACTCAGCGACAGGGAGCAGGTTAAAAGATTAAGGGAGAATGTAGTGCAGGCAATTAATAGGATTGATTAATCTTTTTTACCAGGGAAGCTGAAGGTTTGGTGCCTGCAGTTTGGTTTGTTGCCTCGTATTAGATGGCCGCTAACTATATACGAGGTTTCTATGTCAGGGGTTGAAAGACTGGAAAGGCTTATGAACAAAGCTATTAGGAGAGGGTCTTGGAATTACCGCTGACTAGTCTTGTGGAAGAATTCAAGTGTGCCAAGGTTGGCTTGGAATTAACATTGTCAAGCACAAGAGACCCAGTGGTGAGATCGATTCCTGTAAGTTTAAAAACAGGATGTAAGTGGGATCCACGGGAAGCTGTTGCGCATGCACAGACAGCGCTTGAGCACAGAGATGTGGTCGGTCAGGTGCAGGTAGGTAGGGCGGGGCTTGGTGCCGGCGATCGAATGAAGTTGCGGAGTAAAGCTAAGTTGCCGGAGAGGGGAAAGATGGTGATTGGTTTTATCCGCGAACAGGAAGAGGAGGCGAGGCGGGTAACTGCGACGCCACATGGTGTGCAAGGGCGATGTTTGGCTTGGGAGCATGTGGAGAAACGGAAGATCAGCTGGCGTGATCTGTGGGCGATGGACGCCGGTCGTATTAAGTTTCTCATCGGAGCCACCTACGATGTTCTCCCTACTCCACAGAATCTTAATCGCTGGGTAGGTACGGAGCCGACTTGCAGCTTGTGTGGTGGTATAGCCTCTTTGAGGCATATTTTGTCTGCATGTAAGGTTAGTTTATCTCAGGGAAGATATACTTGGAGGCATAATGAAGTGCTAAAATCCTTGGCATGCTTGTTGGAGAACAAGCGGGTTGAAGTCAATTCACTCCCGTGTTGCGGGAGAAATAAGGTAATTTCTTTTGTGCGGGAGGGGGAGAGCGTTGCATGCCACGCGAGTGGACGCGGCGGTACGTGTTTTAAGTGGGGTGACGTGCGAGACTGGAAGTTGGTAGCGGACGTGGGAAAACAGCTGCAGATGCCGCAGTGCATTGCGGTCACGGCCTTGAGACCCGATATTGTCCTGTACTCCGAGGGCGCACGGATAGCGTGCTTCATTGAATTAACGATGCCCTTCGAAGATGCATTAGAAGATGCCTTTGAGAGGAAGAAACTGAAGTACACTGAGTTGGCTGGTGAGGTGAGGGAGCGAGGCTGGCAGTGCGTTATTAGACCGGTGGAGATTGGTGCAAGAGGGTTTGTTGCAAAATCAACCACGTCGCTACTGTTGGATTTTGGTTTCAGGGGTCAGTCGTTAAGAGCAGCGATTAAAAGCTTGCCAGAGGTAGCAGAAAGATCCAGTCAGTGGTTGTGGAGGCAGCAGGGTGTTTGGGGGAAGCACACCTGAGTGGGGAGTACTCGCCTATGTGAACATCAAATGGTTCGAGTTTTGTTGTCACTTCCACATGCTGATGTGGTGTGTTGGTTGGTGTGTTGGTGGTCAATGTGTGGCTGGGGTGGGAGGTCTTTTGGTGGATGGAGTCACCGGGATGGCACTGCGGGCATGGAGGGGGGTGGGTCTGGGACGCCAGATCTTGCCGTTGAGCCTTCTGGAGGTGCTCACTCTTCTGACTCAGATTCTTCTTCACGAGGTTCAAGTTCACGAGCTTTCTCGCCTAGCTCGTCCCGGTCGGGTATTAGGGCACAATCATATTCGTCGTTTATCCCCTGTGCCATTGCTGTAGTCGTGAACGTTGTTTCAGCAATAGCAGCCTTAACACACGACAAACAACACATCAATAACAGGAAGACGGATAAAATAGCAAGAAGTATTCATAATAAGAGAGTTTCAATAGACCACCCCACCAGCTGCTTATTCCTAGCCAGTCCCAGAGTTCGTCACCGTTCTTAAAATCACGAAACTGAGAACCAACTTCCATAACGTTACCCGCCAACGAGTTTATACGCTCGGAATTGCCCGGGACATACGTGCAACATTCTGATCCGACGTTAACGTTTATTCATTTAGCACACGCTATTTCTCCAAAGCGACTTCCAAGGAACTCTATGTAGTGTCATCAGCCCACACACCTTATTCACCAAGGTGACTCGCACCGCTAGATACACTACTTACAATGGGTCACTCATCCATACATCAGTGGAATACACTCACACACTATGGGTGAACCACACTACACGCTACAACAGCACATGTTGCTCCTTCTGCGGCCAGAGGATAATCTACTGCCATTCGCCTTTGCATAGCAACAGCATTAATGTCCTTAAGGCTCTCAGTCGTACCGTTGGCTATTTCTTCTGATGCTTGTGCTGAATAGAGCGTCTGCCGAGCAGCTTTACCGATACCACGCGTTGGGAACAATACCAGAAAATATCTCTCCCGTTTCAGAAAGTCCAGTTTTCACCAAGGGGGGACTATTTCTCCGATAGCGGAGGAGACGAGAATCTGGACGCCACGGAGGTTGGGACAACTTTCGAACGTGGGGCACTACATAGGACAAATAACAGGAACCTCCGGACTGATTCTTTGGAAGCCATGGCTAGGCGCATTTACCACACACCCAGAAAGTACCGTTTGGTAAAATAAGTCACCGTGAAGGTAACACTAAAGGTATTTTCCTGCGTACCGCTGGACATTGGAAGAAGCTGTTGCGAACTATCAGGGCTTGTTTGCCTGGCCATGTAGGTGCATTTAGAACTACCCACACGTGTGACAGAGCCAGGCTGACTTCTGACGACACAGATCGTTCCATTCAGGTTGGCTCTAAGAGTCACGTAAGGGTGTAATTTGTCTTTAGTCAAATTCGGCGTGGAAAAGTCGCGATAGTATCCCAAGGAGACAGGATTACCCGGTTGGCTCACACTAAATATTTTACTGTTAGAGGCCTCACGCGGAGTGGCTATGAGTGTACGAATTGCTCATACACTTTTCCAGAAGTCACCGGTGCCGTGTAACAGGACACCGCGATGCAAAGCTGCTGTGGGGTAAAGGTTCGGGAAACGGCTCCATCCACAAAACCCTAGGGGTAAAGGCATGAGTGGTAGTCCAGATGACACTGATTTTGGCACATGAGTACAGGCCCAGCAACTGGTGCTATTGTCAGCAGCTGCATAACCCTTGATCAGAGCCAGGAAAGCGCTGACGCCATGCGAGCCTTCCTCATGTAGATGGGGACAGTTTGCGTCCCCCGTGGATTTCGTCGGCTTGCGAAGGAACCCTGCAAATTTCACGAGGCGTTTGTTGTCGAAGAGGGAAAGCCGCATTTCTTCCCACGCCAGGTTGCAGGGCTCACACTGCAAAAGAGAACCTCCCCCAGGCACCTTTAATGAAAAACAGTTTCCCAGACCGTGGCTTGAGCCCATGACCCTCAGCTTAAGACTCTTGCACACTACTGACTGAGCCAGGCAGGAACACCACTGCTACCAGCACTCCTGTGGAAGTGCAAGCAAGCTTAAGTGTGCAAATTCAGGAGGAGCACAAGCAAAATGCAGCTCCAGAATCCATCTTGCCACCTTCTGACATGCTGGAAAGCAGCATCAGAACAAGCCTTAAAGCTTCCTCCTGCATGGAGGGAGCAGCTGGTTGACTCCTGAGGTGCCAGGAAGAAGGCACTGCTTCCACACACATACAGGAGGACCAGCCTGGCCTGCTCTACCAGGGATCTTTCCCCTCCTCAGCAAGAGCCTTCCTGCAAGCCCCTTGGCCCATGCTGAACCTTCCCGCAACACTCTTGCTGCCAGTACACTTTCGAGAGCTCAACTGACACAGCCAAGCAGGGAGCTGGGCGGGCTCGTCCGGGATTTGAACCCGGGACCTCTCGCACCCGAAGCGAGAATCATACCCCTAGACCAACGAGCCCCCGACTCTCTCGGCCCCTCCTTCCTCGGCCTGGTGTCGGGAACTGCATCATCCGTTGCATTTGTACCCAGCTTGAGATTCTTACCAAATGCCTTTGAGATTTTTAAATGAAGCGTACCGCTTTGCGCCAGTCGACAGAGCCACTCTACAATGGAGACGGCGCAGTGACGCCCCTCGGCAGGGGTTTCTTCCTCTTCCCAGCAACGTCCAGTAGCGCTTGCGGCCTGCCGTCCGGTCGAGGGAAGACGGCGCGCATAGCGGAACGACTCGAATCTCCGACCTCCAGGCCACACAGGTTCTTCTTTCGTGCTCCCTCGACGTTCAGAGCCTTCGCTGGAGAAACACCAGCGTCGGTGGGGTGCACTACCTTCAGGCGCCCGGGAGACAAAGCGGCCTTCCCCGACACCTAAGCACAGGTGGTGCAAGTCAATCAATCAATCAATCAATCGGTCAAAGGTTTAGTCACCAAATGCACAACAATAGAGCATGCAGCAGTGGTTGCTGCGATGAAATGTCTTTGAGTGCGTGTGGTAGGGTGATTTTTAAAAAAAAAAATAAAAGGAACAACATACCTCAAGATTACAAATAACGTTTTCAATTTGCAGCGCAACAGAAATCTGGTAACACCAATAACTATGAAGTGAAACTACTTAACGAAAACCGGATGAGTTGCTGCATTCGGATGCCGCTCGACTGTTCGGGCGTCTAACAGCCTGGAGATAGACGCTATCCCGCAGTCTGTTTGATTTTGATTTGATGTTTTGGCAATATTTAGCGGACGGCAGGAGAGAAAACGGTGCGTGACCAGGATGACTGGGCTCCTTGAGGATAGCCCAGGCCTTCTTCAGGCATCTGGCTGCGTAGATGTCCCGGATGTTTGGAAGCTCAGAGCCACCGATGAGCTGTGCCGACTTCACCGCCCTCTGCGGTTCCTCACAATGCTGGGCCGAGCAGCTCCCATACCAGGCAGTGATGCAGCCGGTCGGGATGCTCTCGGCTGTACGCCTGTAGAAATTAGCCCCGGATCCGGGATGGCATGCCAAACTTGTTCAGCCTACGGAGAGAGGACAGGCGCTTCCGTGCTGTTTTGACCACGGTGTCGGTGGTGGCGACATTCAGTCACAGCGCCTAGGATGAAGGGGGGACGAGCGGTGAAGGAACTGGTCTATTGACCGCTCCGACCTGGTGCCCCACATCAGTTCAATTCAATTTATGTTTATAGAGCGCTCTTCTCACAGAGGTTAACTGGCAGACTATTCCACAGTTTTGGGTTTGTTGGACGAATAGTCGCGAACCTCTCACTTACTCCTCGTGCCGTCTTTCCTGGCATGAGAAGCACCGTTTCTGCAACCCGGGCCTGTGTGTTCCTGTTTCATGAAATTGATATTTTGGATGCCACAGAGACAATAAGAGACTACATTAACGTTTGGAAGGACACAGTTGCTGAGAAGAAAGCTGTAACTGTATTTCCTAAGAACAAAAGTTATATAACAAGGGAGGTCAAGGAGTCTTTAAACAGGAAGAGGTTGGCTTTCATCACTCAAGATAGAATGGAATTAAAATTAGTCCAAAAGGAATTAAATGCGTTGTTGAAGGGGACAAGGAAAAAACACAGAGCAAACTGTAGAACAAAATTTTAATTCAGGGGACTCCAAAAAACTTTGGGTTGCTATAAAAGTAGTAACCAATACGGAATCCCCCGAAAAAGGCTCATGACTAGCGATGACCAACAAAGAGCAGATGGCTGAAATGACTATTTTCTTAGGTTTGAGTCACCTTCGGTGTGAATGGTAGATCAGGACTCTATCATGTGTAATTCAGATCAGAGATTAGAGGTAGCTCCACACGCAGTTAGTTTGCTATTTAGAGGCATACGAGCCAAGAAATCCACAGGTCCTGATGGAATTTCTGGTTTTTTGCTGAAAACTTGTGCCAGTGAACTTCCTCCAGCATTCTGCCCTATTTTCCAGAAATCATTTGACTCGCATACCAATCCATCTTTGTGGAAAAAACTAGAATTACGCCGGTTCCCAAGAAAAATTGCCCAGTTGAGAACTGTGATTTTAGACCTGTGACTTTGACTTCAAATGTTATGAAATGTTTTGAAAGACTTGTTGTAACTGTTCTAAAGGATGAGATTGAATTATCCCTTGACCCGTTTCAGTTCATCTTTAAGGCTGGGCGGGGCACCGAGGACGCCATTAATTGTATCGCTCATTTGGTGAATAGGCATTTAGAAGATACGCACGCATTTGCACGTTTACTTTTTATAGATTTTAGTTTGGCTTTTAACACACTTCAACCCCAGCTACTAATTAGGAAGCTGACAGAGTTAAAAGTGAATCCCTTTTGCATTAAGTGGTTTCATTCGTTTCTAACAAATTGAACACAACAAGTTACGGTCAACAATTCTTATTCTGAGGTGAAGACTACCAGTATGGGGGCCCCGCAAGGTTGTGTTAGCTCACCCATTTTTATTTACATTATACACTAATGAGTGTTTAACTAGTCAGGATAACAGTACTTTTCTGATGTTGCCAGGTTTGTGGGGTGGTGTGACGATAATTGCTTGATTTTAAATGAAATGAAGACTGTTGAAATGATCTTTGACCCCAGATCTGTGGGGGATCATAGACCTGTAATAATACATGGTAATATTACTGAACAGGTTTCTTCATATAAATACTTGGTTGTTTGTTTATATAGATAATTTGTTATGCTGGTCTTCTCACATAAACAGTCTGTGTTCGAAAACTTCAGCAGAGACTACATTTTTTGCGAAGGTTAAAAGTATTTGGGGTTAACCAGAAGATTTTGTTTCTGTTTTACCAGTCTGTTTTTGAGAGCTTGCTAAGATATGGTATTACAGCATGGCATGGAAACTTGACTGTCCAATCAAAATCGAAACTTGCACGACTAGTACATACTGCTCTGAAAATTAAAGGGTGGGAAGAGAAACGACGCATGCAGGAGTTGTACGAGGTATCTATTTTAAAAGAAGCGAAACAAAAAATTGCTGCTAATGACACACATATTTTACATGAGAATTTCAACATGTTACCCTCAGGGAGACGATTTAGGATTTTGATGTGTAAATCAAATTGTTGTGAAAATTCTTTTGTGCCATCTGAGGTTAAGTTTTTGAATAGAGAATTCCAAAACTGAGATTTAGATTGGGATTCAGTAGACTTTTCATATCTTTTGATTGTTGTTTTATTTATTCTTATTTTAATGTATGATATGATATGTATTGTTTTATGTGAGTCCAACGTTGCGCACTGGCCGTGTCATGGTTGTCCAAGACAAATTTCCCATAAATGGGACAATAAAGTATATTCTATTCTATTCTACCTGCAGCTGTGTCACGTATTCTGTCCGAGTCGATCGGTGCACCGCAGGACGGGCCAGCCCTAACTTTTGCTCGGGCTCGGTCACCAGCAGGTCCCCTAGACCTAGGAGGGTTGCCCCCTTAGTCGGGTTCCTCGCGGCACACGGGTCGGTCCCGGCAGAAGGTCGTGATCCCGGACGAGCCCCCAGAACTGTGGTAGGAAAAATGAGAATTGTCATACAGATAGATCACTCGGTCACTTGAGTTGCAGAAAACCTTATGTATTCGTGTGCGCAGAGTCACACCAGAGCAGCCAGGCAAGCAGATATTTATACATATTCTAGGGCAGATTTTTGTAAGTATAGGCAGAATACATGTTATTTTTTGAACATTCCAGGCGTGTCACTGTGCCCCTCAATCTCTCATCACACACGTCCACTGTCACCAGTTGATCTCCTTTCTTACGTGAAACAGTTACACACATCCTCTGGGCTTTACGTGAGTCTGCGTAAGCCACATTTCTCTGATATCTCATGGGAACAGGCTGGCACAAAAGGGGACATACAGAGAGCAAACTATAGCCTGGAATGTGCCGCTTTCTTGCATAGGCTATTGAGCAGTTAAACATTCTTAAACGTTCTATTACAGAAGCATGTAGGCATAGCAAAGCTTTTAAAATCAAATTTTCATTCAGACTCCATGTCTCCTACCTCCTCCGGGACATGGGAGGAGTTCTCACGAAGGTGGGAGTTAAAATCATTCCGGACAGGGTCCTCTGACGCTTGTTCCCAGCACGCCCTCACTATGCGCTTGGGCCTACCGGATCTGTCTGTCAGTTTTCCCTGCCGTCTGATCCAGCTCACCACCAGACGGTGATGGGTTGACAGCTCAGCACCTCTCTTCACCCAAGTTTTCCAGAACATGTTTTCCTCAAGCCAGATGAAACGACTACAAAGTTGATCGTTGGCCTTTGGCCCAAGGAGCTCTGGTACCAAATACACTTATGAGCATGCTTGTATTCAAACGTGGTGTTTGCTTCACCACAGCGCTGTGTAGCAAAAAGCAGAAGGCTGTGTTGTCTTGGCTCCACGGGAGCTGCAACCCACAGAGCGCTCATCACAGGAGCTCTCACCTGCTCCGCCACCAGCCTGGATTCTTTCACCTCTCCCCAAGAAGCACCGTGCCGACGCTCCCTGCAACCCTGTATGAGGCAAGCGGTTAAGACTTTAAAAACCCTCTCACTTTCACCATCGGTGTGCATTTCCAGCAGACAGCTCTCCAACTCCCTCCTTTGAACATTTAAACAACCAGACTTCTCTTGCTCAAGCAAGGACTTCACAAATTTCAATGGGTCCTTAAAAATTGCCACCATAGCTTGCTCCTTCTTCTTCCTCCTCAATCTAAGCTTTTCCGCTCTCCTCAACACTACCAATCTACGTTTCAATTCTTCCTGCAAAATATTAATGCCACTTCTACCTTCCTCATCTGCTCGTTTCCAAAGCTTTTTTAAGTCTCTTCTTTCCTGAATCAACCTCTCAATTTCCATCTGCCGTCTTGACCTTAACATGCTCTGCTCACCCTTACGCTTCTTCTCGAACACCTCAAACCTCTTCTTCCCATAGTCGTATATAATCTCACCCAGTTGGTTTATCTTAGACTCAGCCGTACCCTTCAGGCCATTTAAAATCCCTCTCAAGTCATTGTTTTTAGAGGTCCACTCCTTACAGTCAGTGGCGCCTGGCCATCTCACCTTAGGTTTTTGTTCTCATCTTGGTATCATCTGCCCCGCATCCTCTCCATGATCGATGCTGCCTTGTGCATCCATCTTTGGTCTTGTCTCCTCTAAGACAGAGGTATTGATGTCCTGTGGTCTTTGGTGTGCAACCTGCCCCTGGACTTCACCTGACTTATCTGGACCACTCCGTAGGTCGTGGCGATCAATGCGGGGCCCCTGCCTCGTCCCCCTAAACACTTCTTCTTGCCTTGATGAATTCTTAGGCCTCTCACTGAAGTCACCTTCCTCCAGCCACAAATACACACCTGCAGCACCGATCCACCCCTACTTGGCGTGGTTGTGTTCATGCTTTCCCCCCCGTCAAGTTCACGTCAAGGTCTAAAGCCGTTATATCCGCCGATGAGTCGTCTTCCACCCCTGCTCTCACTGACTCTTGGGGTATTGAAAACATTTGTGTGTCTGTAGCTTAAACAGGGCGCGCCTCCTGCTACACAAAAGCACAAGATGCTGCTGACACAGGTTGCTAGCCCATGTCAGCCCCTAGTGGGGTCTGTTCCCTCCTGCCAGCAGTCTCTCCTTGCTGTCACATGATCTTTCCCATGCCGCCAGCTGCCCTGCTCACAGCAGTCACTAGTCACCTAGAACCAACATGCAATAATACACAGGGAAAGATGTTCAACCCCTTGTGCCAAAATCAAGGGGGGCTGGACACAAACCAACCACGCCACCAGTACTCCATCCCTCCCAAAACCCCACATACCCCTCACGCCCCACCAAACAGTTCCCTCCACTTTATATTAAAAAAAAAGAAAAAAAAAAAAAAAAAAAAGAAAATTGTGCAGTTTTGTGCAACTGATTTGTTCCATGACTGCTGCAGAAAGCCCGCTGCGCAAGAAGCAGGAATGTACCGAAACTGCGCCCCCAACTCAGACACTAACCAGACACTGGCTGGTAGCGAAAAAACAAGAAAATAAATAAGGTTAATGTGCATAGCTCACTCTAGCCTGTAGGGAACGTACCAGATAAGTAAGTAACAAATTCGAAGCAAACACGAGCTGAGCACGCACTGATCATACAGAGAGAAAGCCAATGAGAAATGCCACCATATGCTTAGCATGAGAGGGGGGTGCACTAGTGCAGTGGCACAGTGGCGCAGTGGTGCAGTGGCACAGTGGGGATTGGACCAGGTCCTGTTTTCCAGTGGATCTGGGGTTTGAGTCCTGCTTGGGGTGCCTTACGATGGACTGGTGTCCTGTTCTGAGTGTGTCCCCTTATGCCCTCAGTTGCTGGGTTAGGCTCTGGCTCCCTGCAACCCTGTATGAGGCAAGCGGTTAAGACTATTTGTGTGTGTGTGTGCGCGCGTGCGTGCACTTAGCATGCGCCTCTAGACGTATGTAAGGAGTGTGCTTTGGATGCTCGGGGAGACTCCCTTGAGTCCAGCACAGGGGACGAGGGACTCTCTCTCCAGCTGGGGAGAGACAAAGTAAGATACTCTCTCCTATCTTGGGTCCGTTGTTTGAGTCATGTCGAATTTCTTCCGCAAGACACATCCGCGTTTCTGTATTGCCATGACGATGCAAAGTCGCTCGCGGTTCAATTAACACTCTGTTATCCATTTCTAGTTCATATGCCCGCATGATATAATTCCTTTCTTCTTAAGTACACATCCGTTTGCCACAGTGTCATAAGGCAGGCGACACCTTGTTGTTGGAACAACACTTGGGAGTTTTTAGTGTGTTCTGGCTTCACAGTTAAACTGAAAGGCATTACTGAAAAATGTAAGAACCAAGCGTTACTGTGGTGTTCCTCTTCATTTACACTTCCTTTAGCCATTCTGCTAAGTTTAGCCCCAGTGGCCTAATGGATAAGGCACTGGCTTTCTAAGCCAGGGATTGTGGGTTCGAGTCCCATCTGGGGTGGAAAGGATGTGTTGGTAGTAGTCTCCTTAGCGTCTGGTGGGGGGGGGTAAAAAAAGAAAACCAGTGAACCAAAAAGGTTATGGAGTAGATATGTTGATATGGATGTGGTTGTTATGAAGATCAGCCCCTTTAAGGTTGAATCCATGCTTCTCTCATGGAAAAAGGTTGTGTTGCCCCCCTCATTCAGGTGAGGGGAGAAAATTTGCTCCAGGTGGAGGAGTTTAAGCATCTTGGAGTCTTATTCACAAGTGAGGTGGGAGCGGTTGCTGTATTGGACTGTAGTGGTGAACGGGGGAGATGAGCCGTAAGGCAAAGCTCTCTATTTGCCGGTCTTCTACGTCCCTCCAAACAGTTTGTCCCTGTTTTAGAAGTCTGCCGGGATGCATCCTAAGGGTTCAAATTTCTTTGTGTTTTGTTTTCCCTATCAACGTTTCTCCATTGTGTTAAACAGACAGCATATATTTTCTGGACGTCTTAACTCTTACATCACTTTAGAACATATTAAGCACTTGAAAATATTGACTACTTGAACATATTTTCACACCACACTTGAACGAACAATTTCTCACACCACATTTCCGCCTTTGAGCATGAAACATTCACACGACATGCTTGCATATGGTCTTCCTCGTTGTCATCTTGTAACAGGAGATTATTCTGGTACCGCACTGCTATGGTGTTTACAGGTGAGTCGATGCCTTCAACCTTAAATGCCCAAATCTTTCCATTCTGAGTTTCGATACTCTACGGTTTCTTTGGCAAAGAAGCGTGCTGTGCAGTGCAACCGTGTGGGCTGTGTCAAGTTGGGAGGCACCCTTACCTCACCGCAGCGCGTCATCATCCAGCAGCCAAGCGGTGTACTGCGATAACACCTGCAGAGACAACAGTCCCAATACTGGAGATGCGATGTTGCCACCTTCTTCGGTCACGGTGACAGTTGCCCCGAGCTTCGCAAGCAGGTCGCGGCCCAGCAGCTTCACCGGACAGCGGTTACTAAGGAGAACCGAACGGTTAGTCACAGCAATGTCTTCTGTCACTCCCACGCGCAGTGGGTCTGTTTTTTTGAGGCTTTGTGTTATTCCTGATGCTCCCATGAGGCAGATCCGGTTTCCATTTGCAGGAACCCCGGCACCTCCTGTCTTCTAAGAGTGGATCTCGTCGCCCCTGTGTCCACCAGGAAGGGAAAGGGTTGATGCCGGCAACACCAGCTGTATCATTGGGTCTGATGGTTCATGCTTTTGTCTCAAGCAGGCTGGACTTTGGCACTGCTTTATTGTCGGGTCGTCCATACCAGACTGTATCCAGGCTGCAGCTGGTACAAAATGCTGCTGCGAGAATTGCCCCGTCTGTTTCTGTTTTCAAATCCCAATTAAAGACTGACATGCTCACTCAGGCATTCCACCTCGAAATGTAATTCCACTTGCCTTGCTTGTTTTTTACCACCATTATGAAAATGCATAATAAATTAAGTTAAGTAACAACTTACTAACTCTCTTCTCTCTTCTTGTTGAGCGTTGCCTCGCTACGTAAGACTTGAGGAGGCTGACCGTTGGTGACAGACGAATCCCATGCTGACTGAGGATGTTGACCAACTGCCATGATGAACGAGGCGTTCCATGCTTAGCTGGGGATCCAAGACACCATTTAGCACCAATATCATTATTGCTTGTTAAACTGGCTTACAATTGTTACTTAAACTAGAATGCCCAGGAGCGATGGGCAGCCACTGGCCTGTGCACCCCGAGAGGTTTTCTTTTTCTCCCTCAACTTTCAGTTGGGAGTTTTTGCTCCTTTCCCTGGTGGCCAGTAGGGATACTCATAGCTCTATAAAAGGGCTGCATTATGGTAGCCATTAGTCGACTGTCTTCTTTGTTTGCAACTGTTCTTCTTGCCTCATGCTTGTGTTAAAGCGCTCTGTGTCACTCTGTGACCTAGCTCGAGAGTGCACATCGGAGGGTCGCCAAAATGCCAGGCCTGACCTCGACGTGATTTGAACACGCAGCCTTCTGATCTGGAGTCAGACGCGCTACCGTTGCGCCACAAGGTCGGTACCTGAGGGATCCTGAATGAGGGGGCAGACCGTGTCACTTTCCAGCGTCTCCGCCCAGCAAACGGGCCAAGAAGAAGTACAGTTTGGAAAATGCGGGGCTCTGGAAAAGTAACACGAGGTGGGTCAAAAAGTGACCTCGAGGGATGCTTGGTGGTCTAGGGGTACGATTCTCACTTAGGGTGCGAGAGGTCCACCTCTGGACGAGCCCAGCCACTGGCCTCCGTGCTCTGCAGGGATGCTCGTGGAGACTCAGCTGCTCAAATGACTGCCGCCCTGCAGCGCTCGCATCACTTATCATGAAGTGCTTTGAGCGGTTAGTCAAATCTCACATCCCCTCTTCGCCACCTGACACCCTAGGCCCACTGCACTTGCATATTGCCAGAACAGGTCTACGGAGGGTGCTATTGCCACTGCCCTCCATACTGCCTTCTCACACATGGACAGGAAAGGGGCATATGTGAGAATGTTGCTTCTTGATTACAGCTCAGCGTTCAGTACCATGTCAGCACGACAACCTCTTCTCTGAACGTTAGTAAAACCAAGGAGATGACTGTGGGAGGAGACCGCACACTTGTTCTAATCAGTGGGACGGCAGTGGAGAGGGTGGGCTGTGTTTAGTACGTGAGGCTCAACATCAGCGAGGACTTATCCCGGGCCCAACACCATCGAAACCGTGGTCAAAACAGCACAAAAGCTCCTTTCCACCAGCGCATCGAGCAGCTTTTTAGCATCATGAACACCATCCTTCGGAGTGACGCCACCTGCTCTCAGAAGAACATGGTGCTGCGTATCTATAAAGTCATCCCCATGACTTTTTTGGATCCAGTCAATGAAATTTATGTAGCAAAGTAAATAGGTCACTTACAGATTAGTGTTAACAATGCTGGATATCACACTGTAATCATTTAGGTTACTTTCCAAAATAAATCAAATTAAGAAATTTACCAGTTTACTGTGGGGTGTTGATGATTTCAACAAATTAGCCTCAACTCTAAGGTCAGCTCTCAATGGTCAGTAAGGCACAATGTTTAATTAGTTATGGTGTCCATGGGTTTGTGTCTGGGAAACGTTGTGCAGCACCTGTGCGATACATATCCGATACATTGTGGTTCTGCCCTCAGCGTTGGTCTCATTGAGTGGATGGAAAATACCTGCACCTTGAAGGATTTCCTTTGCAGTAGGATGTCTGAGGAAGAGCACAACGACGCAGAGAGGTACTGCCTTAGCCTGCGCTTAACGTTTACCTTCACGGGTCTTTGAAGATCCTTGGTGTAAAGTCTGTAGCTCATGGGTGTCATTTCAGGACTTTTAATGGCATCATCACGTCAGCTTAATTTCCTGTGTCTGGATTCTACCTCAAGTGTTTGGAGCCACATTTACATGTACATTTATTCATTTGGCAGACACTTTTGACCAAAGCGACGTACATCTCAGCAAAAGTACAATTTATGCATTACATTAAGAGACATATGACCCACGTAAACCTAGTTTGTTACCTACCACTTGCTGCACCGAGGTTCATCATTCAAGGAGGTGCATAAAACACAAGATAGACAAATCCCGATATCCTCCTAGCAATTTTGTTTTTAAAAATTTTTATTTATTTATTTATTTTACTTATTTATTTTTTTTTTTAATATTAGAAGATACACAAGCAAGCAAATAAGATGCCAGAGTAGTGGCTGAGCGAAGGCTTTATCTGGTGACGTTCATGAAGTTATGGTGCATGAACATTTAAACCATACATGAGCTGGAGAGATCTTGGGCGAAATGGGTCCGGAAGAGATGAGTTTTCAGACCCTTTTCAAAAGTAGGCAGTTCTGAGTGAGAGGGGAAGGTCATTCCACCACAACGGAGCCAGAACCGAGAACCTCTGTGCATTTGAAACGTGTTGATGAGTTGCCGTGGTAAAAGTGTTTGTAAACACTAAAAAAAGTGGTTAATGTCATCTTGACTGCCTTAACTGTTTGCCTTTTAAAGCCCATGGAGACACTTGGTAGCGTCGTGGTCAGTGCTACTGCCTCTTGACCTGATGTTGGTAGGTTCAAGTGTCAGCTACTGCTACAGTTCCCTTGAGCAAAGTACCTACCCAACATTACTCTGGTGAAATGCTTCAGCTGTGTAAATGGCTGAAGAGGTATTTTAACATGGTAAGTCCCTTTGGAGGAAAGTCCAATAAAAAATGTATATATATCACAAAATGATGTTTTGGCAACAGCTTGATAGTCTGTCCATGAAGATAATGAACAGAATCGGTGACAAAGGGCAGCCCTGGCGGAGTCCAACATGCACCGGGAACAGGTCTGACTTACTGCCGGCAATGCGAACCAAGCTCCTGCTCCGGTCATACAGGGAACGAACAGCCCGTAACAGCGAGCCCCGAACCCCATAATCCCGAAGCACCTCCCACAGGATGCCACGAGGGACACGGTCGAATGCCTTCTCCAGGTCCACAAAACACATATGGACTGGTTGGGCAAACTCCCACGAACCCTCCAGCACCCTAGTGAGGGTATAGAGCTGGGCGAGTGTTCCACGCCCAGGGCGAAAACCGCATTGCTCCTCCTGAATCCGAGGTTCGACTATCGGTCGGATTCTCCTTTCCAGTACCCTGGCATAGACTTTCCCAGGGAGGCTAAGGAGTGTGATCCCCCTGTAGTTGGAACACAATCTCCGGTGCCCCTTCTTAAAAAGAGGGACCACCACCCCGGTCTGCCAGTCCAGAGGCACCGTTCCCGAACTCCACGCGATGCTGCAGAGGCGTGTCAGCCAAGACAGCCCCACAACATCCGGAGACTGCCGCCTCGACAGGCGCCGGAGACCTTATGGCCGCAGCTCCGAACCGCCGCCCCGACAATGGAGGCGTGAAACATAGTCCATTCAGACTCGATGTCCCCAGTCTCCCTCGGGACCTGGTTGAAGCTCTGTCGGAGGTGGGAGTTGAAAACCTCTCTGATGTTCAAAGGAAGAACTGCCACACAATTTTAATCTGCCTTTAAAATGCAATTAATTTTGCCAATACTTTCTTTCAGCGGAATGACCAAAAATTCTTTTCTTTGTGTGGTAGTTCTTCCTTTGAACATGATTTATTTTAACAAACAGATTTGAACATTATTTTTGTTGTGCTTCAGAAATGTATTCCTTAACATGCACATTTCTATAGTAAATGGCAACATGAGGGTAATTTAGCTCAGAGAGATAGGGGGCTGGATATCTTCCCTCAAAACTCTTACAATGACTATTCTTATGTCTTTACTAAAAACAAAATTAGTCCTCTGGCAAGAAATGTTAGGTAACCCTCTTGTTACCATATTTAGCATATTATCGTATCAACTCATGCGATTAACGAACACAACATAAATTACCGCAATCTAACCTTGTACGTGTATGAATCTTTTAAGTGTCACCATTCGCCGGCCTCTTGATGCAAAATGTCAACAGAGACAGCTGAGAAAGCTGAAACATTCAAGCAAGACTTCTCAGTTGTGGCTGACTCCAAGTGATATGCCATCATGAACTGATCATCTGTGGATAATGTTCCACAAAATGATGTTTTGGCAACAGCTTTATAGTCGGAAACACCTCTTGTAACCTAAATCTGTGGTCACACATCTTGGCTTCAAGGAAAGCAATGGATTGTGTCGTGTGCACTGGTGCAACAACCGATTCAACGATACCTTTAAGGTCCACAATAACCTGCCAGGCTGGCTCAGATGAGGGCACCGACTGTCCAACTACAAATGGAAGTAACCTCAGAAGACTCCAATTTTCGTGAGCATTTCCTCCAATACTTTTGTTAAGCAGGAATCTCCTGGGAATAGCATGAGGACGGTTGCTCTTATCTGGCCATCTATAAGGAAATTTCTGAATGGACTCATTGAGAATGTCAAGTGTGAAATATTTTTTTGAAATTAACAAGTTCAGGCAGTGTGCCAGCTCAACTGGTAATATGCCTTCAAAGATGTCATGTGCAACATCTGGTGGGTAGCCAGTGCAGACGTTGAGATGAGAAAGATGTGCAGAGAAAACACACTGCCTTTTAACACCGTAACAAGGTTGTGCATTGTCTTGTGCTGACCTGCATGCACTTCATGCATCTCTCTGCTTCTGAGAGTAAACATGCCTGAGCTCACTTCCTTCTCCTGAATTTCAGGCTTTTGTGCCACACAAAAACCGGCAACAAATGCCAGTCTAGCAGAGAACTGACTTAATTTTCAATAATAATTTTATTTATTAACTTATTTCTTAGATCGGTGCTGGAATATTTTCTAGCAAGTGCGATATTTCTCTGATGAGCGATTGTGAAATCACTTTACAGCATTTAGAAATTATGCTTTCAAAGCTAAACTAATCACACACACACACACAAAAATACTTGTAGTACTTTGGTTTGATAGTACATTAGAATTTCTGATGAAAGCAGAGCACAAAACTGAACTAAAAAAGATTAACCTACTAACTAAACTAGGATTATCTCATCCCTGTTTTCTTGTGCCCACCACTTCACAGCCTGGTGTTAGCATGACTCAGCGTCTGTGCTCCTCAATCCATTCTGCCTCCTGCAGTCAGAGCTGCCTCTGCTCGACGCAAAACTAATTATTGTGATGAACTGAGCCTTTTGGATGCTTCCATTTTTCTGATTTCAACAGACTTTCTCTGAGCCTTTTGTTTCGCCTTCACGTTTTGAGCTTTGCTATTCATCATGTTAAGCGACTGCGAAACTGTCATGGTCGGGTCTTGAAGGAAGCGGCGGACCCAAGTGCAGAGCGGTAATCGTGGTGTCTTCGGAGAAATCCAAGAGAGGAGGTCAGAGAACAGGCAAAGGGTCTTCGAGGTGCGAACGTCGTAACAGGGAGGATCCAAAAGGCGAGGTCAGTACACAGGCAAGAGGTCGATGATCAGAAAGAGGCAGGAGATCGGGGGAACAAGGGACGGGTTCGGGGAAGGCGTTCGGGAACAGGAAATGGCTAGAGAAGGTCGCTAACGAGGAGGCAGATCAAGGTTCCGCATCAGCTGGTGGTCTGACGCAGCCTTTTATGCTGTAGTCTGCGTTGCGTCCCAGGTGTTCCGTGTCGGCCCGGAGGTGTGGGCGTGGCAGAAACAGTGCACTTGCAGCTCCGACCACGTTAATACATATACTAGTTGTAGAGAAAGAGCTGAAGTAGCGGGATGGCGGAGCTGCGGGACACCCCGCTGACGTCCCGTTAACGGTTAAGATACCCACTAGCAAGATAGGTGAAGGAAGAGCTGCCGCTGAGCCATTAGTCATCTCCCCGTTGGTACAGCTGTGTATTTAATATAACGCTACGTATGTTAACCATTCACCTTCACAAGTAAGCTCATTTACCGCTGTAATACTAAGATACTATTTAGCTAACTATATTTTTAAGAAATCAGATGTTGAAGTGTAAACAGAACCCTATTGTTAATTTAAAAAATAAATAAATAAATAAATATATATATATATATATATATATATATATGTCACATCCCACGGGGTCACTGCCCCTCCTGGTCAGAGGCGGCACCACTCAGTGCCGCTAGCTAACGCTTACCTATCACCTCACAGTCTCGTAGGACATGGAGGTATAAAAGGAGCCAGCGGAGCAGAACTAGTCGCGGATTCTTAATCAGCAGTTCTCTTGTGCTTCTTTGGCGATTGGTAGTCTCTTGTTCCCTCAGTCTGTTTCCTAGGTGTGCATGTTCCAGTCCCGAGTGCCCGTCCCGTCGCTTCCTGCCTCTTGTTCTTCAGTCCTGGTCCATCGTTCCTGTCCGGTATTTCGTCACGTCTCAGGGTTGCGGTCAGACTCACAGATTAGCATTTCACTGTTCACCGTAGTTCCAACACCGTGTGTGTTTCCTGGTCTCGTGTTCCTTGTTTCACTTCCACTGAGTGTCTTACAATACTCACCGTACACGTCTAACCTCACACTGCACGTGAAGTCATTATATATTTCGTCTGTGTTTGGACGTAATAGCAACGCGCGTCCGTGTCGGACTCCCGTCCGGACGCTACAATATATTATACTTCGAAACCCAACATCAAGACTAACGCCTAAATACCTAGTAGCTCAGTGTTACAACTTCCGCAAGAAACAACTGCTATCGCAACTAGAGATTGATGAGGTACAACACAAATGTTACGGCAAGGGGGAGCCAGGACAACAGGTCAGGGGGGAGATATCATCATCCCCACACTCTGAGATTGGGTACCAAGCCCCAAGAACAATGAGCCCTTGTAAGCTGAATGCAAGAGCAGCTGACCTAAGAGATAAGATCATGGCTAAGAAGGACACCTGGAGCCCCCGTGGCCAATTACGAAGACCAAGTGAAGTATCTACTGAAAGTCTACTTGAAGATGCGAATGCAGCACTACGAACAATCCCTACTGTGACCATCGCTGAGACCAACCAGCTGATATACAACACAGCAACAGTGATCCTTGAGATGCTTGGATACAAGATGAGTACCGAGCATAAGAAGCAGTATCCTCCATGGAAAAGAAGGCTAGAGGCCAAGATCAAGGCAGCACGAAGGGAAGTTAGCCAGCTATCGGAACTGCAGAAAGGTGTGAGGAAAACCCTGCCTAAGAAGTACAGCAAGCTGTCTATACCTGAGGCCTTAGAAACTGCCAAGCAAAGACTCACAGCCTTGGCTAACCGTCTGAAGAGGTACACAAGAGAGATAGAGGGCAGAAGAATAAACCAGATGTTCTCCACAGAACCATCCAAAGTGTACTCTCAGTGGCAGGGTAATAACGTGAGAGCGGACCCACCAAGGTTGGAGACTGAGAAATACTGGAAAAACATATGGGAGAAGGAGGCATCACATAACAACAAAGCCCAGTGGCTAGTGGATCTAAGAGCAGACCATAGCAACCTCCCTGAACAGGATCCAGTAACCATCACAATGGCAGACATTCAAGAAAGAGTCTCGAGTATGAAGAATATATAAAAAATATAAGTACACAATATAGAAAAAAAAAATAGTCACTAGACATTATATATATATATGTACAGGTATGTTCTATACAAATGCAAGGGAATGTGAATAAGAGATATGATGTGATAAATAGATATAAATATAAATAGCGTTGTGTATTGCACTGGTTTACTCTCTAGGGGGGATTTAGCTGTTCATGAGGTGGACGGCCTGAGGAAAGAAACTTTTCTTGTGCCTGGCTGTCCTGGTGTTCAGTGCTCTGTACGGTTACGCCGCAGATGATCTGAAGAGATCTTGGGCAAAGTGGATGTGGAAAAGGTGGGTTTTCAGAGCCTTCTTGAAAACAGAGTTTCTGCAGTTCTGAGTGACAGGGGAAGGTCATTCCACCACAACGGACCCAGAACCGAGAACCTCCGAGCTTCGCCTTTCGTGCGCGGGACCACCAAGCGAGCAGAAGTAGATGAGCGAAGGGGCCTGGCTGGGGTGTAGCGGTTGATCAAGTCCTGTAAATAGCCGGGAGCAGTTCTATTGATGCATTTGTACACAGCAACTAGGGTTTTGAATTTGGTACGGGCAGCTATAGGAAGCCAGTGCAGAGAGATGAGTAGATGAGATAGATGGGAGCGCTTTGGCAAATCAAACACAACTCGTGCAGCAGCATTCTGTAGAAGCTGCAGAGGTTTGATGGCATTAGCCGGAAGGCCACACAGAAGAGACTTGCAGTAGTCTAGACGGGAAGTCGCCATGGCCTGGACAAGTAGTTGGGCGGAGTCAGTAGTGAGGTAGGGACGGATCCTACGAATGTTATGCAGGATGTATCTGCAGGACCGGGTTGTGGCTTCAATATGTTGAGAGAATGACAGACTCGCATCAGTCGTAACTCCCAGACTCTCAGCAAAGGAGCTAGGCGAAATGAGTGAGTTGTCCAGTTTGATCGAGAGGTCGTGACAGGAGGGCAGGCCAGCTGGAAGGTAAAGAATCTCTGTTCTGGAGAGGTTGAGTTGGAGGTGGTGATCATACATCCATGAAGAGATGTCCGACTGGCAGGCAGCAATGCGTACGGAGATGTCTGACGCACCAGGTGGAAAGGAGAGGAAGAGCTGGGTATCATCAGCATAGCAGTGGTATTTGAAACCATGGGAGGCTATGGCCGGACCCGAGGGAGGAGGTGTAGATGGAGAAAAGAAGAGGATCCAATACCGAGCCCTGCGGAACACCGGTTGAGAGAGGCAGAGGAGAAGAACGAGAGCTCCGCCAGACCACTTGATAGGATCTGTCAGAGAGGTAGGACTCAAACCATCTGAGTGCCGCACCTTTGATCCCAAGCTGGTTCAGAGAGGAGAGTAGAGTCCGGTGATTTACCGTGTCGAATGCTGCAGACAGATCGAGGAGGATGAGGACCGAGGAGAGGGCGGCAGCTCTAGCAGCTTGGGGAGGGTCAGATACCGCCAGAAGGGCGGTCTCAGTGGAGTGACCAACTTTGAAACCAGACTGATAACCATGAAGGAGATGGTTCCGGGTGAGTTGATCACAGGCTGCCCGCTCAAGGGTTTCGGACAGGAAGGAGAGGAGAGAGACCGGTCTGTAATTTTGAACCAGGTTGGGGTCCAGGGAGGATTTTTTTAACAGAGGTGAAATTAGATAGAGCAGTTTTGAAGGCAGCTGGGAAACAGCCAGAGGAGAGTGAGGAGTTGATGATAGAAGAGATGAAGGAGGAGAGTTGCGGGGAAATGTTCTGAAGCAGTGATGACGGGATCGGATCAAGCGAGCAGGTGGTGGCGCTGCGCAATATCAGGAGGTCAGCGACTTCAGATTCGGAGAGCGGCTTGAAGCTGAAGAGGATAGCTTCGCAGGGAGGTCCAGCGCGAACCGGGCAGGTTGATGGTGAGAATTTATCAGTGATCACTTTGACTTTGTCTCTAAAAAACAAAGCAAAGTCTTCAGCAGTGAGAGGAGAGGGAGGAGGAGGTGGCGGGGGACACAGAAGGGATGAGAAGGTGGCAAAGAGCCTGTGTGGTTTTTTTGGATGCAGACTGCATTTTGTTGTGGCAGAAGGAGGTTTTAGCTGAAGAGACAGCAGACTGAAAAGCAGCTAAGAGTGACTGGTAAGCATCCAGGTCCGATGGAGTTTTGGATTTACGCCATCTTCGCTCTGCCGCCTGCAGTTCGGTCCTGTTATCACGTAACGTTATCAGACAGCCACGGGGTAGCAATGGGGCGTGCTGGTCTAGAAGACAGAGGGCAGAGAGGGTCAAGGGTGGAAGACAAGGCAGAGAGGGAAGTGTTAGTGGCATCATCTGTAGATAGATCTGAGAATTGTGGAGCAGAAGGGAGAGCGGCCAGAGTAGCAGAGGCAAAGCAGGAAGGTGAGAGAGATTTTAAGTTGCGGCGAAGGGTGACAACGGGTGCAGGAAGTGACGAAGAGTTAGTGGTGAGGGAGGGTTGAAAGGAAATGAAGAAGTGGTCAGAGACATGCAGCGGCGTGACAGAGAGAACGGGACAGCCACAGTTGCGGGAAAACACAAGGTCAAGACAGTTGCCCGCTTTGTCAGTAGCAGGGGATTGGGACAGGGAGAGATCAAGGGACTGTAGACCAAACGCTGAGCTGTAATCAGCAGCCCACATCGTCACGTATGACCCTTTCTTGTGCAGGCGCGAGGAGGCAGCGGCAACGGGGTCCTCCGTAGGCCTGTTCAGGCGAGACGCGAAAGTGCAGGGGGTCCAGGGTGTCAGGCAGCCGACGGGTGACGCGAGCTTGGGCTAACCGCTCCGCAACGAGCCGCGCGGGCGCAAAACAGCAGGCGGCTCACAAACCCGGGACCTCTCGCACCCTCAGCGAGAATCATACCCCTAGACCAACGAGCCCTACCCAGGGGATTGCTCGACTTTGCTTTTCAAGCCACCGCATGTTATCAGTCTGTTTATTGATCTATTTATTTATTTTTAAGCCCAGCATCTTCCAAACATAACATTTTCCTTGGCTCACTCACTGGGCAGAGACACTACAAGGCAACATGGTCCCTCTGCTCATTCATTCATTTCCCTGCAAGCAGAGGTGACCTCACCACACATCCAACTCTGGAGTCAATGGGTTTTTGCAACTCTGCAGAACTCATGTTCCCCCACTTGCAAAGGAACCCTGCAAATTTCACAAGGCACCAGTTGCCCAAGGTGGGGAAACCAAGCTTTCCCCATGCAAAGTCACAGGGTTCACACTGTAGAAGGGAGCCTCCCTTCCACCCAGCAAAGGGCTCAAACCCACCACCCCAAGGTGAAGAGTCTCATGCTCTACCCACTGAGCTAGCCAGGCACACCTGCACTCTGTCACAAGTGCGAGCAAGCTTAAGTGTGCAAATTCAGGAAGAGCACAAGGAAAAAACAGCTACAGCATATGCACCTCACCACCTTATCCCTCTGCTACTCACCACAAAGGAGCAGCCTTGCATTACATTGCAGCATTTGCTGAATAGAGACAGTTGCAAAGTGCTTCATGCTTTGAGGATGTAACACTCTCCCTCAGCAGAGGGAGCCACCACCCCACAGAAGAGTGACACACATGAGCTCCTCCCTCCACCTCACCACTGGGCCATCCAGCTCAAAGGTTTTCCCCACCACAGAGGGAGCTGCTGGTTCACACCCAAGGGGCTATGGAGCAGGCTCTGCTTCCACCCTCCACCGGAGCACAGCCAACATAGGGGAGGGCAGGCTTGCTCCAGCCAGGCTCTCCTCCCCCTTCAGCCAGAGCCTTCCCCACACCCAGCTCAGCTCTGAAGCAGCCAGGCAGGGAGCCCACAGGGCTCACCCAGGATTTGAAGCAAGGACCTCTCACTCCTAAAGCAAGGATCGTACCCCGAGGCCAATGAGCCCCGGCGACATGTACCCCTTCCTCGGACAAGCTGTCCAGAACCGCATCGTCCGTAGCATTTGTACCTGGCTGGAGATTCTTACCAAATGTCTTTGGGACTCCTGAAGGAAGCGCACCCCTTCACTCCAGTCAACCAGGCCACTCTGCAACAGAGACGGCGCAGTGACGCTGCCTCGGCAGGGGCTCGTTCCTCTCCCGCGCAATGCCCCGTTGTGCTTGCGGCCTGTTGCCTGGTCAAAAGAAGATGGCGCACGTAGCGGAACGACTCCAGTCACCGACCTCCGGGCAGTGCAGGAGGCAACGTGGCCTTCCCCAACACCTAAGCACAGTTGTCAGTCAGTCAGTCAGTCAATCAAAGGTTTTGTCACCAAATGCACAACAAAAGAGCATTCAGCAGTGGTTGCTGCGATGAAATGTCTTTTTCCGCATGTGGTAGGGTGATTTTTAAAAAAAAACAAAATGAAATTATACCAACATACCTCAAGATTACAAATAACTTGACCTGTGTACTTTTTCGTAATAAATGAGGTAGCCAAAGACCCTCTGAAAAGCTGTCAAGAGTGGGACTCGAACCCACGCCTCCAGGGGGAGACTGCGACCTGAACGCAGCGCCTTAGACCACTCGGCCATCCTGACTCAGCCGAGTGCCACTTGTCACGTGGCTTGGAGAGGCTGACGCGCTCCCAGGGAGTGCTTTCGAGTGGCACCGAGAAAGAGAAGGGCTACCTGCAGCCGCCTCCTCGTTAACTTAGTGGCGAGTGTCCCCGCTTGTCATGTGGGAGACTGGGGTTTGAGCTTGTGAGTCCCCCCCCCACGTGTTTTGCTACGCCGCTGCTAAGCCTGCGGTGGTGTGATGCATTTGCCCGTTTCCTTGTGTGCTTGTTTTTCTAGGGTCGCGGTGGCAATAAGGAGAGCAGGGGAGAGTAGACATGCCTGTCCCTTGCAAGTTCCTTCAGCTCAAGCCAGGGGATCCCCGGCCACACCCAGGACAGCGGTGAGACGCAATCTCTCCGACGGGTCCTGGGCCGACCCCGGGCTCTCGTCCCAGTCGGCCGTGCCTGGTATAGCCCCAAAGGGGAGATGCCCAGGGGACACCCTTAGCGGACTCCCGAACCACATCAACTGGCTCCTCTCAACGTGGACGAGTAGCGGCTTCTACTCCGAGTTCCTCCCGGATGGCCGAGCTCCTCGGCCCGTCACGGGGAGTGAGTCCCACCACCCTGCGGAGAAAACTCATTTCAGCCTCTTGTACCCGTGATCTTATTCTTTTCGCCCATTACCCAGAGTTCATGAGCATAGGTGAGGGTAGGGACGTCGGCCAGCTGACCGGCAAATAGAGAGCTTTGCCTTACCGCTCAGCTTCCCCGTTCACCACTACAGCCCGGCGGAATCTTGCTCCGCGGCAGAATTTGTGTCGGCGGTTTCGCTCACCTCCGACACGGAGCCCTGCCTGTCCACAGACGAGACACACTCCTCTGCGTCGTCCAGCACGGCGTCCGTCCTGCTCGGGAAAGCGACACTCTCCACGGGGCGACTTTCGTCAGCTTCTGCGTTCGACGGCGGTTCGCTGCCTTTTCCTGCCGCTCCTACCGTGGGCACAGGGAGACCCCACTCGACCTGCTCACCCTTCTTCAGCGGCACCTCGCAGCTCTTCCCCACCATCCTCGCCACAGCGTGCGCTTCCCCGGCGTTCCCCTGGACACCCGTGCTCCGCCACAGCTCCTCCGCATCGACCTCCACCATCGCAGGCGCTTCATTCGCCGGACGCCGCTCTTCCGTCCCGTGGCTCTCAGCGTTGCGCTGTTTTCCCTTTCCTCGTGCTTGGTGTTCAGCTGCTCCCTTATCCAGCCTCTCATCGTCCTGCCCCATCCCACCCCTGACACCAATGTGGCACGCGGTCATAACAACCAGGAGCTGAACACGCTCAAAACGGTGGAGATGATTGTGGACTTTAGGAGAAACACCTCAGCATTATCCCCACTCACCATCATAAACAGCACTGTGGCAACAGTGTAGTCATTCACGTTCCTGGGCACTACCATCTCAGCCCCCGCCTCGCAGTCCCATTTTTATTCACATATTCGATCTTCTCATCTGTGTCTTCTCACTGTCATTCTGTCTGTGCCGTGGAAGTTTCTGTCACCAAGACAAATTCCTTGTATGTCTGAACATACTTGGCAATAAAGCTCGTTCTGATTCTGATTGTGATTCTGATTTAACACTTTTGTAAGTCTCTGAGTTTATTCACAACAGTTTATTCTTCTCTTGAGTTCCTTTTTGTCCCGTTTGGTGCGTGATTTTAATGTGTGACATCGATCGCATATACTGAAAGTCATGACTGCTTTTCGTTGGACTCTCGTGAGCATTTCACAAGAGAGAGGCAAAAGTGCGCTCCGCTTTGTGCAGCCAAAGCCCAAGCATACGCCGAATGCTTGAGGGCTCTTTGCGTGATCCTTTCGTGGGCAGCAGCTGCAAGTAGGGCACACACGGTGCTCACTTATAGCCATACCACCCTGAATACGCCTGATCTTGGAAACTAAGCCGGGTCGGGTCCGGTAAGCACTTGGATGGGAGAGTGCCTGGGAATGCCAGGTGTTATAAGCATTTTTTTTATTATTATCATTTTTTAAATTATAACTTTATCATTAACTGCTTTCATTATTTACTTTAATTTCATTTTCCCCTCTGCTTTGTTTCGCACGCGAGGAACCGCTCTCCGCCACCCCTCACTTTTTCAGGCTCCAAGTTGGGGCAAAAGCCTGGAAGCGCGATTATTTTCTGGAAACAGTCACTCTTCAATGTTTCATTTCTGTAGCAGGATTTCACTGGATTTTAATTCTCCCCCGTGATCCAAATAGGTGATTGCACCGCGAATGGCCGCCTCGGTGTTGAGCTTCACAGCTGTTTTACTGTTTTTCTTAGTTTGTCCTGTCTTTAGTCATACTCCTACAATCAGTTTTACCAGGGAAGAACTGCTGAACGTTCGGCAGTACACACCACCCAATATTTTACCAGTTTTTGATTTTTGATTATTCTGACATTTCACTGGACATTGTAGTTGGAGGTGCAGTGGTGCTGCTCAAGTGCTCCAAGCCACGCAAGTGTGGATAGCGAGCCGGCGCGCTAGTCAAGCTGCGAAAGCGCGGCTTCAGGACTGCGCTTCCTAGTATCCATCTGGCGAATCTCCCCTCCCTACCCAGCAAAATGGATGAACTCCTTCTCCTGTCCCAAAAAAATAAGGACGTCTTAAACTCTGCTGCTCTGTGTCTCACGGAAACTTGGCTGAATGAAGCCATTCCGGACAGCGCGCTACATCTGCCGGGCTTCCAGCTGTTCAGAGCGGATCGCGACGCAGAATCAGTGGGGAAATCACGTGGCGGTGGGACATGCATCTACATCAACGAAAGGTGGTGTACAGACGCAACAGCGTCGAAGAAGACGTGCTGTCCCGACCTAGGAGCGCTCTTCATTGTAACTGTAAGCCTTTCTACTCGCCGCGGGAGTTTTCCTCGTTCATTCTCGTAAGTGTTTACATTCCACCGCAAGCGTGTGTGAACGCAGCGCTGCAACAGCTGGGCGATCGGATCACAGACACAGAGCAACAACACCCAGACTCTGTTATAATCATTCTCGGGAACTTTAATAAAGCAAATCTCTCCCGTGAACCGCCAAAATACAGGCAGCACGTTACATGTCTCACCAGAGCAATAATACACTGGACCACTGTTACACCACAATAAAGGATGCATATCACTCTGTCCGACGGGCAGCTTTGGGGCTCTCTGATCACTGTCTGGTTCATCTTATACCCACCTACAGGCAGAAACTGAAATCAGCTAAACCTGTCATAAGGACTGTTAAAAGATGTACTGAGGAAGGAGAGCAGGACTTACAAGCCTGCTTCGAGTGCACTGATTGGAGTGTTTTTGATGCTGCTGCTACCAATCTAGATGAGCTCACAGACTCTGTAACATCATATATCAGTTTCTGTGAGGATATGTGCATCCCTACCAGGGCTCATTTAACATACAACAATGACAAACCGTGGTTCACTGCAAAACTCAGACAGCTTTCGTCAGGCCAAAGAAGACGCCTACAGGAATGGGGACAGAGTCTTGCATAAACAGGCCAAAAACACACTGGCAAAGGACATCAGAGTGGCTAAGAGAAACTGCTCCGAAAAGCTGAAGAAACAGTTTTCAGCCAACGACCCAGCATCAGTGTGGAAAGGCGTGAAAGACATCACCAACTACAAGACACCATCCCCCAGCACTGCGTCGAATCAGCAGCTGGCCGACGATTTGAATGAGTTTTATTGCGGGTTTGAAGAACCCTGTCTCACACCCATTCTGACCCTCTCTCCACGCATCGATTAACACCGCCAGTAACCCCCCACCTTCCCCCCTCCTGCACCTTTGATCTGTGAAGAGGAGGTGTGTCGGGTCTTCCGCAAACAGAAGACAAGGAAAGCACCGGGCCCAGACGGTGTTTCACCAGTCTGTCTAAAAAGCTGGCCCCTATCTTCACAAAGATCTTCAACAGATCACTGGACTCGCCCAGAGTCAGTAAAAGGGCTAGTAAAATCATCCTAGACCCCTCACTTCCAGGCCACTTCCTCCTCGAACCTTTGCCATCCGGCCGGCGCTACAGAGCACTGAGCACCAGGACAGCCAGGCACAAGAAAAGTTTCTTTCCTCAGGCCTCTACCTCATGAACAGCTAAATCCCCCCTAGAGAGTAAACCAGTGCAATACACAACGCTATTTTATATTTATATCTATTTATCACATCATATGTCTTATTCACATTCCCTTGCATTTGTATAGAACATACCTGTACATATATATATATATATATATATATATATATATATATATATAAAATGTCTAGTGACTATTTTTTTTTCGATATTGTGTACTTATATTTTTTCTATATTTTTTTTTATCCTGTATTCACATATTCTATCTTCTCATCTGTGTCTTCTCACTGTCATTCTGTCTGTTCTGTGGAAGTTTCTGTCACCAAGACAAATTCCTTGCATGTGTGAACATACTTGCCAATAAAGCTCGTTCTGATTCTGATTCTGATAACACTGAGAAATCATGATAATTTTACCTTGTTTGACATTCTAGAGCTAGATTTCAAGTCAAAACCCAACATACCTTTGTTCCTTTTTCTACCGTCCACCTAGACCGTACTCCTCCTTTCTCGAGGAATTCAGTAAG